>NC_056583.1:14609521-14842021 GCF_018340385.1 Cyprinus carpio
ATATATATAATATATGCATTCTAACCATTTTAGTTAATTACAACTAATTAAATTTAAATATTTCTGTCAAATTTTTTTTTGTCAATTAAATACTATTTAAGTCAGATTACAACTAACTAAAATTAATAAATATGAAATTACAAAATATTGACTAAATTTAAAGTATTTTTTTTGTTTCAAAGGCAAAAGCTGTAAACTGTGTAAAAATTTACACTGGTTTAACTTTAATGGTCATTTGTGAGTTGTGCAAGATGCTATAGTAAAAAAAAAGTAAATGAGAAATACAAGCACAAACTATAAATACACAAGACAAAATGTCTCATGATAATCCTTCCTGAAACTGCTATCAGTAGGTCACTAAACATTTCTGTGTGCTCTGTTAACAGTGCTGGGAGGTAATTCTTAAGTGCTGTGATATCCATTAAGATCGAAGGCACTTGTAGAGAATTACGACCCTGTGTCCCTGAGGTGCTGATTGAGCAGACAGATGGTACATAAATTATGATGAAAAGACATCAGCAGGTTGACCCACCCATCGAATGCTTAATCTGCCGCCAAGAGAGATTTTATTTTCCTTGAAAGACTAGGAAAAAGGCAAAGATTGGAGAGAGAAAGAAAAACAACAAAAAAAGCAAGAGAGTCATTGCATTAAACCTGTGGTTGGCAATCGAGCATCTGGAAAGGTTCGGCATCTGTTGCTAGATTTTCCTAAAGCATGTTCTGATTTTCCAGAATGCTCACATGAAACACAATAAATCATTTAACCTCTGTAGGTGGTTAAGAGGGATCATGCACTCCTTTGTCCGGTTCACTTGTCCTCTTTGAAAAGCGGCATTAAAATTTACATACTCTGTCTTCCTAACAACCACTGTGGCCAGATAGAGCATTTCAACTTTGAATTTAGAGACTGAATGCTTAGATAAAACATTCTCCTCGTCAATGACGAATGCAGAGATCTTTCAGCATGAATGAACTTTCAACCTGTTTGCGCATGGTTCTGCAAGGAGCCCCTGGAGGACCCGTGGGGGACTTGTTCGCGTAACCCTTTACCTGACTTGTCCTGGATACACATCTGCACCTGTGCTTTACGCAGGTCCCCATTAGCTTCACACGGTCACTCTCTGTTCTGTCTCTGCAGTCTCAGAAATTTTTAAGTATCTCGGTGTCTGTGTCTTGTTGCGGGTCATTCCCCAGGGACCCGATTAGAACAGGCCGCTCTCTCAGCTGTGTTCTCTGCATGTCAGAAAGGGCCTGCTTTATTGTTTCATTATGAGGGGGGGGGGGTGACATTCAGGGAGTGTGTTTTACTGCCACTGGCTGTTTGTTAAGTCCAGGGATCACGACTCGTCCAACACTCACTAAATCATAAAAACGCTGATTGCTTTCAGAAACACAACTGCGATCCAGACTGATACACAGTTGAAACTGTGAAAACAGTTTTTGCAGTTCATCACAAATGAGTTTTTTGGACACAAAGAGCTTTTAGCAAACATGTTGCATTGATAATAGGACATAAAATTCAAATAAAGCCAATTAAAACATCTCGTTTAGAAGTGCACCTGATCATTACGTTCTTTCTCAGGCATTTAGAGAAGATACAGGTGTTTTTCCCAATGATATTGCGAGTATGTGGGTGCTAAGATGCACATCTTTTGTTAATGTTACAAGTTCTCTGTGTTCTCAATGGCCATTACATTTAAGCTCTGCTAAGCTGATTCAAATGCATTTCCAGCTCTTGAAGGACATCTAACACTCCTGAGCCTTAACCACGGCTGTCTCCCGATCCCGGCCTACGTAAGTCTCCAGCATGCCAACGAGTGACTGCATAAGAGCATATAAATTTATTTTTTATTGGGGATTTGGTAGGCGGTAACACTATACTTTGAGCTGTTTGCTTAGGAGGAGAATGGAGGTAAGGAAAGGGAGAAGATGGGTAATGGAAGATTAAACTTTCGATTCCCCCACCAGGACGTAATCTTGGCTCTGTCAGAGAGGATGTGTGGAAGCTGCCAAATGCTCAAATCAGTTGTAGTGAACTAGTTGTGCTTTAATTGGACATTTTTCACATTTGGAAGACACTTTTATCCAAAGCGACTTACAATGCATTAGAGTTCTACATTTACCAGGATGTGTGTTCCCTGGGAATCAAACCCATGACTGTGTTTCTAGCGCCAAATTCAATTAGTTACAGAAACATTTTTTTGGTGGTGAAATTGTTATTCAGAGATTAAGAGTAATAATAATTAAAAGCACCAAAAAAAGTATTTAGTTAGATCTGAGTGAAACTATGACATTTCCCAAGTTCAAATTAACTTTACTGTATATAAAGAGACTGAGACAACTCACACTTTTTACTCCTCTTCTTTACTTACTTTAAGTGCAGGTTTATCTCTGAATATCAATTTCTGTATATGCAGTAGCCATATATCTTAAAATCACTAAGCCATTGAACAAATTTCCCATTATTTTCTAGAAAATAGTAACTGATCACACATTGACCTTGTCACACAGTGAGGTATACGTTGTTACAATGGAATGTGCTATTAAACAGCCAATTATATTTTATTACAGGCAAATATACAAAAACCTTTGTTAAACCTCTAAACCTGTGCTTTGTCAAACAAATATTTAAACTAATAAATTGAACATTTAAAAAAGAAAATAAAACACTTGTGACTACTTGTTTGAAACCAACATACAAAACTTCTTCTAGAGAAAACACATATTTATGCAACTGAACTTTTGACTCAAAACCTTACAGTAGACATATAGCCTTTGTGACAGCGTCCCCATGTGACGTCTAGCCCCGGTCTCCTGTACATGCTTAGCTATACAAGACATATGAAGTTAATTGTATGAATTTATCCTCTGTTTTTATCCGAGGTTTATCCGAGGCCTCTTAAACAGATGTGTCTACTGGGACAGAATAACAAGAGTCTGATTAAACTACAATTGATTTGACTGTTGTAATGTATATGAAACACTGTATGAGCACCTTACTGACAGCACAGCATCTGAGTCCAGGTGTCCTATAAAAGACTGCAGACTATTCTTTCTCTCATCCTTCTCTTCTCTTCCCTATTTTGTATTCCACTCCCTAATAAAAGTGTCTGCATTTTCCCAACAGCAGATGTGTGGCGCTGAATTATGCATTGCAGCTAAAGGATACATTCTCGTCATGCCGCTGTTCTATAAAATTAAATCCCAAAAGAGCATCATACTGACAGCGTCTGAACTCACCCTGGTCTCTTTTTAATTCCTGTCACTCAACCTCAAACATTCAAAGCACCTCCTCTCAGAGATAAAACTGTATCCCATGCTAGCAGTAGATATGTCTCAGAGTTTTTACTATTAAGTTAAAAAAAGATGTGCAGAGTAAAGTCTCAACATAAAATTCTGAAAACACAGAAAAATTTATTGAATAAGGGAATATGAATAGCTCAGTTAGGAAAATATGATGTCATGTTCAGAGATCAGACAACTTTAGTTTTGACAGTAGGCAAACTCTTGTTACTCTCAAGCAATGTTCCCTCAACTTTTTCTTCTTCTGGAACAACAACACCCTATGTACCAGACTCATGCAGCATTAACTATGCTATTCTTTACAAAGTCTATAACTGTATAATTGTCTTAACATAGTCATTGTTTTCACAATGTCTGTGTGATTCAGTGTACTCCTAAGCTTTCTCTATAGCTTTACTGACAACATAATTGGCAATTCAGAGGAACTTTTAAACTTTTAAACAAAATTAAAAATGATAGACATAAAAAAGTCAATTTTTAATGTCAAGGAATCTAAAGAGACCAGAATCGTGCTTTTAGTAATTATTATTATTTTTTTTAATATTTGTATATGATTTTCCTACTATTAGGTGTCTGAGATGGCTCATAACGCCAGCAACCACACAAACTCTGTATGGATTAAACTTTAAGCTATCTAAATCTAAATGCTCATGACTTTTGGCCAGGTAACTGGAAAATGATATGAATATTTATCAAATGTCATCATTGCAAAATTTTGGGCTGTTCTTTAAGAAGCCCTTAAGGCCAATAATTAATTCAATAAATTTTAGTGTGCCTTGGTCTGAAGAGCATTTAGTGCCAACTTTGGTGAAGAAATGTAATTTTAAAAGTACAAAAAAAAAAGAAAGAAAAAAGAAGAAAAAAAGGCTGCCATTGTAGTAGGCAAAGATGGAAAACAACTTCACTGAGCTCTTGGAGTGAAGAGAAATCAGTAAAAAGAAGAAAAAAAAGGATTTTGTTTTTATGTTTTAAACGTTAAAAGCAGAAGAAAGAGTTTTTAGCTAATCATTTGTGAAGCATTAATGCTACCAAGACTTTCATTTGTTTCAGCAGAGCTTCTTGTATCATTTTACAATATTATTGTTTTAAATCAGTTATATTATTTTACAGTTGAAATCTGATTAAAATGAAATCTTATAGTGTTTAGTACTGGAGATGGTGAACAGAACATGGCTCCTCCCTGTGAACACATGAAGAACCAGTGTGTGGAACTCATTTCATGTAATATAGCAAATCTCACAGAGAGAGAATGTCCCAACTACTTTCTGTTAACACGACTGTTTAATGTTTCTGTGACAGATACAGTATGAACTTTCCTTTTGTTGTCTTTCCGAGCCAGGCTTCATTCCAATAAAATGGTCTGGCTCCAGATACTAGGTGGCAGGTGAAAGAAAATTTCACTTTGAAACACTGATCAAGGAGATACATATTTATGGTTGGCAATTCAACATACAAGACAGCATAATTGCACCTAAAATGCAATATTCTTGCAATTTTAATATTCAGAAAACCCTACTGATGTCATTACATGGGATTAAATTAAAACTGTTTTGTTTTTATCATCTTAGAAAAACAGGGCATGCCTCAAGCAATCTAAAACGGTTGATAACTTTTTGCAGTTCCAAATTATAAACTATCGTCGAAGCTCCTCCAAAGAATATCTGCGATGACATGTACATGAAGACACTCAGTGCGATTACTTCTGAACAAATAAGCTCTTTCAAAAGACTCTGAGGAAAAGCAAGACAGTAGAAGTATTTACATAAGGGCATATTATGGTAATTCAGATGGCAGTGGCCCATGTTCCCATAACCATAAGTCTAAAATGGTCGGCACAACTGAAGACAGATATGTGATTTATTATAAACTGGTGTTTCCATTTATGGACAAGGCTTTTGCACATCCATATGGGTGTGAAATAAGGCTTTTACAGGCATATAAATCCATGGTGGCTTATTGTTACATAATGTGCTAGATGATGGACCCACACTCGTATTAATGGCAGATCTCCACATCTCTCAACAAAACCATGAAACCTCAGCTCATAATGCCTGCTCTTATTCATACAAAGAGGCAGCGTGCCACAGAGCCCATGAGGATAGTTGGCTTAACATGATCTCTTAGGCTTGTTTGATTGACCAGGCGGTGTATCATTTATCAAAATCAATGCCAGGTGAGGGCAAAACGAAACCAGACAAAAAGCTAAATGATATAAGACATCTTAATATAATGTGAAACCACGAGTGAATGATAATCCCGTATCTGGGCCCACCCATAAAACTACGATCAGCTGGATATGAGTGATATCATGGCAAATCAAAGCAGCATGCACATGTGTCATGTTTTCTTTTGAGTGGCTCACCCTAATCGTGACTGACACATCCAGCACGTTGGCATGCCTCAGATCTTTGTTCCAGCCGATCTCTGATTAGATGCGTGGAATACTTCATCTTAATTGTACTCGGTCTAAATACTTTCATATGTCATATGGAAAGAGAGCAGGTACGGGCCTAATCTAATAAAGACAGTACAGAGACTGTTAGGCGTGGATGGGATGAGCAGGGCTGCTCCATATGTGAGGGATGAATCCAGTTAGACCCATTCTGCTTTGTCCACCAAGACCTGTCAACATCATTATTTTTACTCTTGGAAACATACGTACAATCTGAGATTGTGAAATAAAACAACAATAAAACAGAATAGCTGGATTTATAATATGAAAGCATTATGAAGGAATGCAGTGATTAATCTCCACATTGCTGCAATATTTTCAAGGAAACAAAATCTAATGTTGAGTGTGAATATGAGATGCTATGAGGGATAACATTTAGCTACGCTAACTTGCATGGGATTTCCTTCCCTTTGATTATAAATGGTCCCTTTGAAGAGCCCAAACCATTTACAGTGGATCACAGTGACTTATGAACCAAGTATTAAGTCATTCTTAGTGATTATGGGTTTGCTGAGATCCTGTGGCCCCCTACAGGCCTGGGAATCTGGAATCAGGCAAAGGAATCTGTGCAAAGGAATCTGTAATGGTCAATGTGGAGATAGCACATGAATGCAGCATGGGCCAGACGACTTGACCCAGGGTGAAGGGTGAGTGCCAAATATGCATCAGTGGCCAGCAACACCAGCTGTGCAGAAGTAAATTAGTCTATCTAGAAAAATTAATGCTAAGGTACAACTTGTGCACTAATAAATACGTGAATGTCACACAATTAAACTGAGAACATAACCCTACATAAAGACTAATAATTATGGAAGCCTCCAACCAGGAATGACTTGAAATAAATGGTATGCTGATTATATTATGGTTTATGTGACAATCATTTAAACATTTGTGATGTTGCTGACATTTATACATGCTTACAGAGAAAATATTAAAGGAATAAATGACTTCAAGCAACTATCAAACATGGAACCTTTGTAAACTACACACTTCCCCTTGTGATAATTAATATAAAGGTATAATAGATGTCATGAATAATATTGTCATATTTCACTGGGAAACAAATGTATTATTCCTTAAAATTACAAAAAATTGAAACACACATAGCAAAAAAAAATAATTTCTCTTTAAACTCTTAAAAGATAGTTTTACATGAGAAACAACATGAAAATTATTATAAGAATACAAATTGTTTTAAAAGATTCTATCTTGTATATCTTTGATATGAGTGATTTTGTCACAGGAATATTATTTAACCTATTTAGACTTAATTCGGGTGACAAAACTGCAGGCAAAATACACTTGTATTAAAAGATACAAGGACATTAAAAGACTTCTGAAAACGAGCATTTATATCATATTCATTGTTCCTTGAAGCAACTGATCGTTTTTCAAAGACTTTTAGGTATTTTAACTGGAAAAATACTTAAAACTACTTAAGACTAGAATGTTTTTTTTCTTTGCAATGCAAAGCTTTATTACATTATTAAGTTAACATTATTACACATTAATAAGTTTACTGAATCAAGGTGAATATTCAGTCATGGTGAATACCATATTATCAAATGATAAATTAATTAATTCAATAAATTAATCTTTTGTCCAAATTTTTAAGCCTTGCTTTAAGAACTTATAGTGCAATCAAATTAAGTATAGAGTTAGTGCTGAACTAGCGAGCAGTTACTAAGCCCCTGGTGTTAATATTACATTCCAATTTAATTAAGACATTATGAACGACTGGTGCAACTACACCACTCTAAAATCTCACTACTGATCTTTGTATAAAAAAAGAGTGAAAGGAGTGGGGTGGGCTTGGCAGAATCAGAAAACCCTTTATCACAGCCTGATCTCTGACCTCTTGTGGGAATCACAGGACCCGGGAAACATGGAGGTCAAGGGCAAATCAATAAACCTTGTCTATCTGTCAGCTCCCTTCATCCCTTCTCTTTTTCTCACACTCACACTCTTTTCCTAAATATGGGCATGTTGAGACTATCTCTATTCAGGAATATTCAAGCCTGTAAATCAGGGGAGCGAGGAAAGTATTCCTGGCAAGCAATTTTATCTGATAAAGGGAAGTGCAACTGAAATTCCTCAATGATTTCTTTTCCAAGGGCACAGACAGTTTACAGTCTGCCAACACCAAAGTAATGCCTCTGGAAAGTCCATAAGTCAGAGCCTTCTGAAGCAGTTCAAGCATGTGAAGATCTGCTATGCCATCTCCCCTTTTGTCTCCTCCTGCATTTATCTCCTTCCTTCCCCAGCAACTCATTGTAATAGTTTAGCCTGATATGTGTTAAATTAATGACATACTAACAGGGCCAAGAGCTCTTTAATGTCTATCACCACTGCAGGGCCAATACTGCCCATCAATCTCCCAGCATTCTTCCCAGAGGGCCGTCACTCATGTGGTGCTTTGAAGAGTGATAGATGAGCTGCAAAGCAGCTCAGATTCCTCAAGTAATGAGTCTAATTGACATGGCAACCCTGGAGCTTTCTCACCCAACTCACTCTCTCCTCAGCATCAGCATTCAAAGTAGTTGGTCACAAAATATTCCTCCATTAAAATACCATGGGGCCAGTGATATGGACTTGAAAACATCACTGAGATAGAGTGTCATGTCTCTCTTTCAGATGTAGTAATTATGACATTTCATACGGGAGAAGAGGGTTTTACAAGTGTAAAGGCAGGGTGTATATATATATATATATATATATATATATATATATATATATATATATATATACACACACACATACCCTGAGTTGTTGTTAAATATGCTGCTGCTATTCAGTGTCAAATCAGTTGTGAATCTGATTGTATTGAGTCTGTACTGAATGTGATGCAATGAAAAAACTCTTTATAAAACTTAATTCACTAATAATTACGTGGATTTTTTACCATTTACTACGGCCCTTCAGTAGCAACAGAAGATACTTGCATGTTTCCCAGAAGACAAATTAAGTAAAATTTACCTTGATCTTCAAATTCAATTACTTAAAGCATTGTGTTTCCTTCAGGAGTATGAGTAAATGTTTGAACCTTTTTTAATAGTTGTGTTTGGGCCCCTAATTGTCCTCGGTGTGAAAAGATGGATCTCAAAATCCTACAGTCACTGCTGGAAAGGGTTCAAATATGCAAAAGAGGCTGGAAAACTGAAGAATCTGCAGGACATGGAGTATTTTTCTGAAGAACAATGGACAGTTTAATGTTCAGAACAAACAAGGGACTCATGAACAACCATCACAAAACCAAAAAACAGTTGTGAATCATTCAGGTAACCACACACAGTATTAAGAACCAAGGGTTTCCAAACTTTTGAATGGGGTTATTTTAATAATTTAAGCTATTTTTTTTTCTTGTGGACTAAATGTAAGCATCTTTTATGTAAAATATCTTACTAAGGACAGTACTAAACAAAAAAATAACATGCATTTTGTATGATTTCTCTTATTTTGTTAAAATTATTAACATTTTCACAGATTCTGCAAGTGGTTCCCAAACTTTCGCATGCCACTGTAAGGCTATAGAGAAACACGGCAGCACCAGTGTCTTTCATCTGAATAATTATAACAAGACTCAGCTCTGGACCAGTCTATTCTCACTTGTTTTAAAGCTTAATTACAGAAATGTCTGCCCAAATTGGTTGATGAGGTCTGAAGCAGCTCCACTACTTCTACCGTCAGTTGACATATGTGAGCAAGCAGAACTGCTGTTGAACCATCACAATTTCTGAAGTGTTTGTATTTACAAGCATTACTGTACATCAATTACAGTTTGTCTTAGTAACTATCACAACATGATGGAATTTATTTAAGCCTAATGCCCAGTGGAGTGAGGGAGATCTATAAGTGCTTATGGGGGAAGTCATGTATTATGTGTATTTTGTATGTTAGGTAAACATTGTAGTACTTGCAGAGAGCTTTAACATGTATGAATGATTTGCTGATGAAGGGTCCCATTAAAATAAAGAGTTCCATTATTATTATATATTTTTTTACAGATGCCTGTTCATGGTTTTCCATCTGACTACTGTTATTCCTTGGCAAAGCTACTGGATTCCTCATGCTTGAAATTAATTTGAATAATCAGTACCTTATAATATTGCTGTTTACAGACAGAGGTTCATGCAAAGCTGCACACAAACAACATTACTTTGCACCATTTCAATCAAAGAGGAACTGTTTTTCTGAGTCAGCTAAACATGCTGACAGCTAGAAATAATTAAAGTATAAAATCACCAGGGCTTGTGTGAGAACCAGCCATTCTTGAAAAGTCTGTGAAGTTCAATTTTGATTTTAAAACAGGATTTCCAAGAACTTGCTGTGCTGTACAGTGATTTTTAAGAGGTTTGCACATACAGTCATGGTCAGATGACAATTCCAGTGCCCACTTATTCAAAGTTCAAGATGTTCTTCTGTCAAACAAACATGCCCCTCATTATGCATTCAAGGCATTTCAAATCTGTTGCTTTATAGTAACAGGAACGAAGCCAGAAGTTTTATTTATTTTCATTCATCAGAATCAGTTATTATTGGATATTACATAGTGCACTTAATATTAATAATAGTAAAATTTCATAACACTGTTAAATGTAATCTTTAGCAAATCATAATATCAATATATATTTTTTTTACATTATAATGTTGTGATGCCGAGATTCACTTGTAGCATTTAAAATTATTTATTTATTTATTATTTATTTATTTCTAATTTAGAAAACATAATAAATATTTACAAATACATTTTAATATCAGCCTTTTGTCAATTACTGGCCATAACATTTAAATATTTATTAGGTTATTGGAATCAGAGAGAATATTAATATCATGCATCCCTGCTAAAACACTTTCAACATCAATAAACATTCACTGAGGAGTGAGATTTATTACACCAAAATATGGTTTAAGGTATCAAACACATTTATTTGCAAACCTATACTTTTGTTGAGATCCATGCCATACCACCTGCATGCCAAAACCTCCTAAGGGTAAATACAGTATTTTGAGCTATGAAAAAAAGTACCTGGGAGGAGGTTGCAGTGAATCCCTTGGGATGAGGTGTTGATTTGAACTGCAATGCATGAGTGAAAAAATAGCAGCATGGTGTTGGGAACAGGATGAGGTATAAGAGACACAGAACAAGTGTTTTACATTTGACGCTATTAGACACAACTAGGAGCAAACATACAGTAAGCCAAATCAAACCCATATGCAGCAGATCTTTCAATGAAACTGTATGCATTGCAGCAACCATGATCATTTTTTTCCATTATATTATTTACGCTGGGGAAACTCCAGGTTTCATTAATTATAAACTTAAGGGTTAGTCACAGGTATTGACTGTTTACTTTTTCAGCTGGGTCACTCACTGGCGGTGGTCTTGTTACTTGAATGTGCGAGATAAGCAGCAGTACCATTCATTCTCCACTATACTAAGTTAAGTGTAATTTCTCATATTACTGAACACACAACAAATTCCGGGAATGGATTCGGTTTCTTAAACCTGGTTCCTGTTTGTAGCGAGAGGTGTTTTATTGCAACACAATGCAAAGAGCTTGTTGAGTATGTCGAAATTCTTGGCACCAGAGGATACTATATAAAACAATGGCTACGTTTACACGTATACCAATAGCCTGATTATTATCAATAGTCAGAATAAGGAATTACTTGAATTAAGGTGTTTACATTACATGAGTAAACCTCTTTAATCCCTTTTACATGTTGCATGCCATTATTTTGCTATAAGAAATTACGTATTTAAGCTACTTAGACGCTATTCAGTTGTAGCCCTACTCACAGCTCAAAACATAAATTGCAAATGTAACAGGCCTATTTTTATATGCTTTAAATACACATTTTCATTTGTTTTCTTTTAATACTATATATGCATTTAAATCACATTTATTGCATTCTGACCAATAAAAGTTGAATAAAGATATATAGAAAAGTATAGAAAAAAATGACAAAAGTACATAAAATTACAAAAAAAGCTACAATTAAAACTGAAAATGTAAAAAATAATTAAAAATATTAATAAATACTATAATAGCATATAAATAATACTAAAACTGCACTACCTCACACATGAATACTGTACTAAAATCCTGCACTTCTTATTCAGTGGTGCAACAGATCTATACAGCAACTAGTGTAATTTGATTCCTGAACAAATGACTCTGAATTACTGAAAAGAACCATTAATCACATACAAGACTTCAGTTACTCATGTCAACACATACAGTAGTTAAGCATGCATAATATGCACTTTGCCAGTGGTATTTTATAAAAATACATGAATGAAACATGTTACCACATTATGTGTTTGTTTTGTTGTTTATTATATAATTAAGACCAATTATAATATTGCACTTTTTGCCACTTAAACACACCTTTTGCAAAAATAGTTTGTATCCGTGTGCATGAGTGCATCCATCTGCAGCCATAATGTGCACTAGATATGCACAATAAATGTGATTAAATGTGATTTAACATGCCAACATTGTGCAATTAAAACCACAGCACTTCACATATTTAACTGCAATTATGGTTATGCTCATTATGAGCACAATCACATAAACAATCACAGCATTCTATTTACATGAGTTTCAGCTTAATCGCATTATAAGAGTACATATAAATGTAGCCAATGTGTAAAAACCAAACGATATGGATTACTCTGCCATTGTTGAAACAAGACGTGTCCTTTCACAAAACAAATCTTTACCTCCCTCACATTCTGTATGATTAATGCACAGCATTAAACAGTTCAGATGAACAACATTCCCTCCAGCCTAAGACAAAAGTGTGGTTTTACTTTGTCTTTGATCAACTTTCAAAGCAAGATATTTATTATTGATGTGGTGAGATAGAGTCATCTCCAGCAACCCAGCATCAAAGCTATGGGAACAAAATGTCACGATAGTTTGCATTAGATGTGTGTGCGTGCATTCAATGTTTGCACCCCACAGATGGAATGTGAAATGTTTAATTAGGTGCCTGTGAGTGGTCTCATGGGAAGGTGCTTTTAAATTCTCAGACCCGTGGTCTCTCGTGTACAGACGGAGCGCAGGTCAAACCCATAGGAGGATGGCGGAGGCACAGTAGCGGAGGCTTGCTGGGAGAGCGACATATGCCATGAATACCCACGAACCCCTGCCACAGTTCCAACAAAACGCGTTGCATCCAATTAAAAGCCACAATAGCCGTCTGACATTGCATGACTAGTGATAAGATCACTGAGGAACTGTGAAAAATGAATTACCCTCACACAAACTACTGTGGCATTAAATAAAAACCAACTTGCAACACAATACGCCTCTAAAACACGCAGCCCAGAGCGTGCTTCCAAACATCCCTTGGGAACACCGCCTGCTTATTTGTGGCTGCTTTTCAGAGACAGGGGAAAAACAGGCCTAATCCTTCACACTACCTGGCTGATGCCGTTAAAAGGTGCTTCTTCCCCTGGGTCCGACATGTGACCCTTTTGAGACAGAGGACAAGAAAGAGTAAAAGAAAGAGAGAGCTGGAAGGAGTCATTGCCACCATGTCTTGCTAACCGCACGCACACACGAAAGGTCTGTTCCAAGTGCCATTGACCTTCTGCAATAAAGAAAGAACACAAAACAAGACCTCAATAACCTGAAAGCGATACACTGAAGAGGAAGCAGCCCTGTCGCATGGACTAGGTCTGAATGGTTCCTTTGGATCAACAAATAAAGTGAAGGAAGGGTTGTGTGCTGTCATTGTGAGATCAACAATAGCAGATGGTAAACTCCGGGTAATGGTGTATAAAAGACACACCAAACTATGGATATAATTTTCTGTGAATGATCCTATTGTTCCACTGAAACACTGTTTTTTGGCTGACGACCAAACTGTGTCAGGTAACACAGGTTGTTTGTAGAGAGATCTGTGGTGATACAGGATTGGAAAGAAGTAGACAGAAAGTGATAGTTCCATTGATGGCACATTTTCTTTTTGGATTTGGGGAAGCAGGGTTATTTTCATAACTAAAATGAAACTATGCATAATATATATATATATATATATATATATATATATATATATATATATATATATATATATATATATATATATATATATATATATATATATATATATATATTCATTATTTCAAAATAAACCCCTTTGAGCAATAATGACCGGCTGAATATAAATTATTCCTTACATATTCAATATAATTTATTATACTGAAACTTTTTTTTAAATCTAGCTTTAAATTTCACTAATAGTTAACTGCATAAATGTTTTTCTAGTTACAGTTTTTATTTTTTATTATGTGGAAATATCCATTTGAATTATGCAGTTTTAACATATAACATATAACATATTTAACATATAACAAACTAATGAACTTAATGTTATGGATATTTGTTAGTCATACATAAAATTCTGCACTCATAAAAATCATGGCACAGTTTATTTTTAACTATTATTTGTTTGATTTTATTTAAATAATAATATTTTCAAAATACATTTATTCAGATTGTTTTTTTTTATTTGTATCTTATGAATGTGGGGTGATCTTGGGCTCTGCTGTAAATAGCTATACATCTAAAATGTTTAATAAATAAAGAATAAAACAATACATTTATTCAGATTGCTTAGAATCAGCAAAAATATGTTAATTGTGAAAACAAGTACATTTATTCAGTTAAAAGGTATGAACATGGGTAAAATATAGCTACTGTGCAGTACAAGCAATTTTTATAGTTAGTTAAAATGTATGAAATTGAAACAAATTGGATTGATTGATAAAATATATACTAATAAATATATAAACTTGATTATTGTTTATTTAAAACACAGTTAGTTTATTATTACTAGTAGAGGAATGTTGTAACATTTATGTATGTCTAAAAATATGAATGCGATTATGTTTATGAGTTTATGTTAATAATGTGTTATTCAAATGTATGGAAATTACATATGCAATTTAAATACATACATTTTAAATTTGGGCCTAAATATTTTTTAAGTGTGAAACTAAAAACATAAAAAGAGGTATACTGTATATCCTCATTAAAAAAAGGAATAAAAAATAATAATAAAAAAATAGCAAAATTAAAATAAATATCAATCTGAATCTGCAAAACTATAATAACCCCTTGGGGCACTTAATCTATTCCATTCCATGAAAACAGGTCTGTCAGGCCGTTGTGATACCTAGACGGGCCTGGCAGCAATGAAGCCTTTACTGCACTGGAAACTATCCCCTGACAGGCAGGCTTCAAAACCAAAGAGGTTCAACCATCATGCACATGTTCCCAGTATGAGCTTCAGTAATGTGAACAGCACATAAGAACAGGTCCATCTCATGTCACCTTATAAGTCAGAGTAATGTGGGACTTTGGCGCAACCCTTTGGCACAACCATGCCTGAAACAATTTAGGTGAGTTCATTTCATGGACCTAAACCTTTATTTCCCATGACAGAATTACATTCAGATTAATGGAATTACTATATAAATGCCCAGCTAGGTCTTACAGGCGAATACACACAGATGTGATTCATCCTCAAAGTCCATCTGCGAATACCGACAAGTGATGAATCCCTATCACAGGGAGCAGAGATCTCACGCGTGCACTGACTCGGCACATCTGCTCTGTCCGTGGTTAGGATCTGTAGAGTCAAATCAAAGTTTGAACCACTGAAGTCATGAGTAACAGTCCAACAATGCATCTTACCCACTTAATCCTCCTTACTTCCAGTGTTTCTGGATCTTTTGTTAGCTGAATAAACAGCACCAACAAAGAAGTCATCAGCCAGAGCTTCTTATTGCCTTTGGATGGTGATCCCTTTAAGAATAAGGGTGTACAGTGTTCTCAAATAGAAGACGCAGCAGGTTAAATTTTAAATTGAATGTTTCTGGGCTAGTGTCAGATGTTATGTGAGCCCTGAGGGGTGACAAAACAGGCAAACAACACCACAGGAAGTGGCAGCTAAAATGTACTTGATTTAACTTTATAAATATAATTAATTTTATAAGCTTAATATTAATGCACACACACCAAACTGCCCACATTTGTGTTGTCACAACAACTAATGTAAACAACACAATGTGATCATATACGTAGCTTCTTCAAACTAAGCCTCTGTATATTGAGTTTCATCTAGAGGAAGTGCACGAAAGAGTATACGAGTGCTCCTTTATAGCTTTTAACACAAAGCAAAGCCCATACTTTCAAAATATGTCATGAAACGGAAGGACCCACCCAGGTCTTACCTGCACTCCATTCACAGAGAGAGTGGGTGAATGGGTGCAGAGGATATCATTACAATTAAATAGGAAACATGGTTGAACAAATCCCAAAGACCATCAATTAATATCTGAATGCTCTATTGTGTTGGTGGTCGGAGGTTTAACATTTTTAAATGACACCTTTAAAAAAGTGAAAGAAAGCAAAAAAAGAAGATAAAGATCTTTATGAAGATAAAGATCTTGTAGGCTGCACATTAACATTAAAGGATTTAAATGTTTTATGCAACATCCAGTTCTTTAACAACAGGTACTAAAATGAAACATAACACAACACAGCCTCTTAAATTAGTATGCAATGACTCATTCAACAGGACGATGATGCTGAATTAATCGTCTATGATTTACTGTGCTTCCTCCACAGAATTTCACGTCGACCGCCTCTAGTACTGAGTGCTGAGGAAAAGCTGGTGAACTTGCAGAGCTGGAACCCCAAGTGCTATTATTCATAAACATTGTACTATAACTGCATGTCCTCACTCTGAGCCTCTAATATAGCACTCAACCCTGAGGAGACAGACACTGAGTACAAAGTCTTTATCACCCTCCACTTTCACCTGAGGGAGCAGATTAGAGAGGGGGAAAATGACTTACGGTAATGCAATGTGAGCCAAACAAGACTGGCAGCCAAAGAGCTTTTCAATACCATGAATATGGATGATTCAAAACCTGACAGCGCAGCTGGGATTTAAATTTTTCTATATGTTTAGTAGCCAAAAGTTTGATTTTGTAGAGATTTCATGGATGTATCTGTTCAGTGTGAGTAGTGACAGGTATGAAACTTTACTGGCACGGTGGTCTGTAGTCAAAATCAACAACTCAAATTATGCATAAAATACAATATTACAAAATCATTTAAAAATTCAATGTGCGCTACAGGTCTGTAGTCGTTTACAGGTTGATTTTATTATTTCAATAATAATTTTAGCCCAGCCTTAGTGTTATTGAGAACTAAACTGTTCATATGTTTCATTGACAGATCTCATGTATGTATGATTACAGTTGATCACAGATTACACATGAACCCTTTTCGTTTTGTGCCGCTTATTTTTTCATTACATTGTGGATATTCATTTTAAACTTGTCCTCAAAATGTCAAAACTTATCGGTCTAATAGTCTAATAGTGAGCAGTACTGGAACAAAATTAATAATAAAATTGAGGTATGCCCTGATATAAAGTCTTTATATTATGACTAATAACTGCTAAAAAAGTAAAACCCAAATAACTGCTAAAAATGATCTGTTTCAAAAGTGTATTTAAGCGTCACAAGATTTTTAAGATTTAAGATTAAGATTTTTTTTTTTAAAGAAATTATTAATTTTATTTTGCAAGGACACATGAAAATCAATCAAGTCACACTAAAAACAATTATAGAGTCACAAAATATTTGTTTTTCAATTGTTCTATTCTTAAAAAAAAAATCCTCAAAAAATGTATTATAGTTTTACACAAATATTAATAACCTGGTTTTAACATTGATGATAATAATAAGAAATGTTACTCAAGCACCAAATCAGCATATCAGAATGATTTCTGAAGGATCATGTGACACTAAAGACTGGAGTAAGGACTCCTGAAAATTCAGCTTTGCATCACAGGAATAAATTATATTTTAAAGTGTATTAAAAGAGAAAACAGTTATTTTAAACTGCGATAACTGTATTTTTAAATGAAGCGTTGGTGAGCAAAATAAACATTTTACACACTGCCAAAGCTGGATTCACTATTTTAAATGACAAACTGAATGGAAGAATGGCAGTTTAAAATTTCCTCTAGAACTCATTAAGTAGATGGAATGTGTGAAGTTTGTTTATTTGTATATTTAGAGTGCGAGAGGGTGTGATGAATATCATGCTTACAGCCCCATGCAGGCCCAGGGCATTTCACTGCACCCCTTCCATTAAATGACTTCATCAACGCTCCTTAGCTGGAAGATCAGACATCCACCAGCCTGCCAGCCATACCTCAAGATTTCATATTAAAGAGCCTTGCTTTCACTCTTAAACACACACACACACACACACACACACACACACACACACACACACACACAGAGACACTCACACGTGCATACACAGACACACACATACACACACACACACACACACACACACACACACAGACACACACACACACACACACACACACACACACACACGTCCCATGACCTGCCAGTCTGACGCACACAAACACTCAACCACTCGCCTGATACACAAATCTACAGAAACAACAGTGAAGACTAAACAAAAAGGTCAATAACCTTGATCTCGATGTGTAAAGCACTTTGTCACACAGAGTCAGCATGCGTTTTACACAAGGCAGATCTCCACATGCGTGTGGTGTTTACAGAGCATTCTTCATACAAGTGTGAAATCTCACAGGAATTTAACTGCTATGTTTGACACTAATGAAGGCGCTAATGTAGAATGCTAAATGAAATCTGAAAATATGATCTCAGTCGAAGTCTATGTTGCATACAGGAGAACCTCAAGATGAGCAGAAGTGAAGGACAGCATTTCAAGGGATAGTTCCCCTAAAAACGAACAGTATTTTACTCAAATCATGTTGTTAACTTGTTCCAAACCTGACTCTGTCTTCTGTGGAACACACAAGAAGATATTTTGAAAAATGAAAGTCAATAGGGTCCAATGTTGTTTTAACTTTCATCATGTAGACAAAAACTATTGTTTTTTTGGGTGAGTCATGTCTTTATTGTGTCAGCCTTGGCTTCTGTGGATGCTGCTGACATAATATAGCCTTCAAATTGTGTTTCATTGCAAATGAGCCTCTTTATTTCAGACAGTGCCGCTGGCACCCAAAAACTGCAAAACACTGCTCATTTGACATTTATGGCCCAAATCTGCAAATCATGGAGCCAGTGTTTTTCAGTGACCAAAAAGGTCCAGAGACTAGTGGAGCCACATACAGTATACAAACTGGAGTGAATGTTTGCAAATAAAGTGGTATGCTGGCTGATCATTATCAACCTCTCACAAATAAAGTAATTCAGCGGTCTGTATGCTTTTTTATTTTCATATGATTAGGATTTTTTTCAGGGAGGAAATGGATTATTATTATTTTGGGCCAAATATTTAATGTCCCCATTATTCGAGCAAGTCTATAAACAAATGCGTCAGGAGCAATTCGTCGTACTTACAATAACATTCTGACATTTTCCCACAGTGTGGCCAGGGCTGGCAGTAGGGCCAAGGCTTCTTTTGTACTCCCTGAGAGCTGTCAGACCCTAAGACTACCACAGTGCAGACAGGTAAAGGAACACTGTCAGAACTGAACAGTACTGTACTGATCTGTTTAAGCAGCACAGAACATTAGTGTTTAATATAGTTTCTCGAGTTTGCACTTACATATAATCAGATTGAGCAAATGTTAAGCATATTTGGCATGCTGTCCTAAGGGAGGGCTCCGAGCCCGGAATATAACTCGAACCCAGAGAACTCCCCCCACCCCCACATCCCTAGTCTGGGATGAGAATATTTAAGAGTGAGGATTTGGGGTGGAGGAGGGATGCCGGAAAACTGTTGTATGTATATACATACATATCGTGCAAGTTGATCAAACTCCACTTGTGCTGAATTGATTGATAATCTGAACATGCTCCTCCCGAACCTTGTTAATGAAATATAAAATAAATGGCTATGTGCGCAGGCCAGGCATTCAATTTCATGGACAAGGACTGATCAAATTTAATTTGAAAAAGTATAAATTTATTTCAGATAAAAATGTCTGCCAAAACAGTGTTATTATGGAAAACAGAAACAAATACATTTTTTGACTAAAATAACAAAACTAACATATTTAAATAGAAATAACTGAAACTAAAATCTGATCGCATATCTCTAAAATTAACTAAAATAAAAAACTTTTGTTTTACTTAAAACCCATCTGCGTATAATAAAAATGAACATTCCAGGAGATAGCAATAACACTAGAATGTACTGAGAAATGTAACAATTTTAAAGGATACCAGTTATTGCATTAATTGTGGCAGCCCTAACATAGTACAACTAAAGAAAAGCTAAACACATTGAAATAGGATCACTAAAACTAACAAATGAGAGAAAAATACAAGAGAAAATTGAAAATAAAATATAAATTAAAAAAAGTGTCTTGCTGCATAATGGAAAAGCATAAAATGTTATTATCATTCATTCAGTTTTCCCAAATATTAACACACTGTGCTAGATATGGATATAATAATCCATAAGATTAGATTGACATAATGTTTCCAGCACTGTGCATTGTTACATTAATTTTATTCTTTTTTCTGCCAAATGTAGAATTATCCATGGCACTTTTCCCACTGGAAGCAGTTAAAAGTGTATAATACTGAAAAAAGCCAAAGCACTTAACACAGGGAGGACATATGAAAGCACTTTTATCATAAGCAAATTCCTTTGCATTTACATCCTCAATCACTAGGGATGCGATGCATGACTTAACCAGAGTCGGACATAAATCGTAAGTGCTGATAGAAAGCCTCTTCACATGCTGCACTTCATCACACAACAAGCTTCTCGAGACCCATCTGAAAACTTGTCTTATTAACAGAGTAAAAACATCTTTTGCTCCCTGCAATTCATCATATCTGGGGCTCTGAAATCTCAGAACGGAAACGGCAATGCATCACAGAGAAACTGATCTGAGCCATTTTAGGAAACCATTAGTGAAACGAGCGATGGTGCAGATTGTGTCAGGGCCGTTTCCTTGTTCCAACTCTGCCGGCTGCTATTTACAGCGTTCTGATAATTGTTTGGAGGCCAAACACCAGCCAGCAGATACATATCGTGAAGGAACCCAGTTGGGATCAAGTTCAGCCCAGTCCTTTGTAATTACAGCGAGAGACAAAGGAGCACATGTAAAAGACAGGCAAACAAATATAAGGGCACGTGTACGCAGGATGTCCGAACTGACACACACACACACACACACACACACACACACACACACACACACACACACACACACACACACACACACACACACACACACACACACACACACACACACACACACACACACACACACACACAGGGCCTCATCAATCACACTTTCTCTGGAGGGTCCACATAGCCAAAAGCAAATGTACATTGTGCAATTGGTCCTGTGTAGAACTTGAATAATAGTTCACAGTCCCAGAGCCTCAGCTTGGTTTGGGACTGTGCCTAAATGTTCCTCATGAAATCAAGTGGCGTACGGACATTTCTTCTCTTTGCTTTTCTCACCTTTGTCTAACTCAAGACCTTCATCCTCACTTAGCCGGTTCATGAGAAATGTTAGCCCTGCTGACATCCCAGGCACCAAACATCCTCATCGGATTGGTTTTTATTAGCTGCTTATTTTAGCAAGAGTTCTAAACAATAAAAGCCTTCAGTTTTTGCAGTGAGAACTGAACTGTAAGTGTGGACATGTTACACATTGCAATGTCTTTAAAAGGTGGAGAACATTTGCAAATGTCATCTTGTGGTGGTGGATTTGTTGATTCACCAAGACAACACTAGATTCTTCTGTTTTCAACGAAGAGAGAGAAAATAAAGTGCATTAGTACATGAGTGTGTGTGAGATGTTCATCCATTCCTGCATCAAGCTCTTTAACCTCAGCTCCCTAAAGACTGTCCTCCTTAAAGCACCCCTAAAAAAGCCAGCTATTTTTCTCTACAGATGAAACACTCCACTTTAAGAGCAACAAGAATCACTTGGGCTTTGTGATTGTTACATTTGCAAACCATGACATTTTTTCCTCATATATATTGTATATGACATCCCACAATAAAATTATGGAAACAGAGGAAACTAGAAACAGACATTTAGAGTTAAGAGGATGAAGCTGTAATCAGAATAATTATAATTGTAACCCTTAGAACTGAAAACATATTTACAGAGATTTAAAGTCACAATGAAATGGAAGTAGCAACAGATCTTTCTTTCGTGCCATGACATCCATCTGAGTGAAATATAAGGTGGGCAATTGGTTCAATCAACCGATTGTTGATTGGATGGAAGCAGATCTGAATGCAGACAAAAAGGGGTGAGGTTTAAGCAGATTGGAAATGTCCAGTATACTGTACGTCTGTCATTTCACTGGAAGTTCACGTTTTTGGTTAAAATATGAATTTTTAAAAATTAATAAAAAATGCATTTCACAATAAGACCAATAACATGCATTTCAAAAAATGTCATCCCATGTTAACTTTAAGGAAATATTATAAGAAACAATATTAGAGCAGGAGCCATTTCAACATATGAGTGAGAAAATATATCACTAAATGTTTATGAGGCTTTGCTTATGAAGTATTTACAATGTATGATACAATTGTTGTCAGATAGCCCTGATTTGAAAAGTAATTTAATGTAATCTTAACCAGCGGTTTGTGATATTTTGGTTATTTCTCAATCAAGAAGAAACTATTATGATGAGCTGTACTTGCATGACTGGAAAAAGCTGCCTAGAAGAGTTACAAATGTAGGGATGGCAAGTGAACAGACTTGCCCTTAAGGGATAGGGAGAAAGTGGACCAAAATACAGATTACAAAAAAAAAAAAAAAAAAAAAAAAAAGGTTCTGGCCATAAAATTTGATTGGATGAGCCACACTTAAGTCACTAATCAAACCAATATATCAACTGAACATCAGTTAAATTCTATATTAATACGCCAAGTTACTACTCCACTTGAAGCTATACAGTATGTCAAACAACGCCCATTAATTGTGGTAAAATCACTTTACTGCACAGTCACTTGTTACTTATTACTTTAATATTATCCTTCAAGATGTTCTCTGATACATGGGAGTACATAAAACCCACAGCTTATTTAAGTTGTGATGTTTACAAATCCTTTAGCAATGCAAAGCAGTAAATAACTCTCTCACTCACTTGCCAAACACAATCATATCACATCCTCATATAAAGAGGAAGTTTCTCTGCTATGTATTCAACTGCCTGGAACTGAATGTGGTTTATTTACTGAAGCTTATTAATGTGTGTCTAAGTGATTAAAGAAATGAGTGTGTCACTGCACACGCAATTACACAACGCTGACTCCTTGTCTTCAGTGGCAGATGCCTTGAGGATTTAGTTGAGTTGACATTGGCTCCTTCAAGGCTGAGACTGTGCACTGTGCATGCCTTTGTGGCTCCAAGGTCTGACTCCTGCCTTAAATGCTCCCATGCATCACTGCCTAGAGACTCAGATGCCAAAAGAGCGCTACATTAAACACAGAAGTGCATTAGATGACACCTGACAGAATGGACTATTGGAACTAGCTTTGTAAGTGTGATACAATTTATATTTCAAAAAGTAAAAGCTAAATGAATAAAGTGTTAACTAACCTTACAAAATGCTGGTAGCATAAAACTAAACTTTTGAAGCACAGAACACAAAACTTACTGATGTTAAAAAGTAACCCTGTTTTTTGTTTTTAAAAAGTATCTTCCATGTCAGTTTTATTACCTTATAAAACTGACATGGAAGTTACTTTTTAAAAAGGATGGAGCACTTTTCGGTTCAAATATTTATTTTATGTGTGCTCAACAAAGATTCCAAGTACAACTCACAGCTTGAAGACTTGGAGCTTGTGCTTGAAATCTCTGACAGCTCACCTCTGTGACCCACTTTATGAGCAGCAGCATTCTTGTGTCCTTTGTGCAACAATTACAAATCATTCTCCAATTACAGCGTCTCTGTCAAAAAACATAGTAGGTTATCAGCTTGTGCAAAATTAGTCTACACCCCACTACTCTATTTAGGCAAGCAGGAAAACCACGGATTCATTGGCATTGAACCTTAATTGTAATAATGGCGGTGGTATAGCTAAATGAGCAAACTACAGCCATGAGGGCCATTGTTTATGTCTGCGGTGCAGGGTAAATAGCCCATTATTTATCGCAGCTCTTGTTTGTTATAAAATGCAGCTCTGCTGTTGATCGTATCAGTGCAGATGTGGTCCATTCACTGCTGGTACTCACATTTAAAACAGCCCTCTAATGCTAATAAGTCACTGTTCTGTGCCTTATATAGCCTATTGTACTGCTGTTTGTAGGTATATATAGTATTAAACTCACATTTGAATCATGGAATAAAATAATGTTGAAATATATTGTGCTTACAAAGATCTCAGTTCTTGTGTGAACCTCTGTCAGCTTCTGTCAACAGGAAATGTGTCCACCTCATGCAACAAACCCTGCTGAGAAAACTGAGGGCAGAGAGGTCATTCACAGTAATATTCATATCCATCTCCTCAACACCTCAATCTCCTCAAAAGGTAATGATCTGAACTTCACAAATCTGCTTGTTAAAATGGCAAAGGGCATTGAGAAGTGGTCACTGGATGGAGTATCCAGTAAATCCATGTTTGGAGAAGATCTTAGATCTGAGACGTGGCTTTGTTGACAGAACTGCTGACTGGACCCCTATAAGCACACTATGTTTTAGAGTTTTACCCAGAAGTCAGCCTCTCCTGATATGTGTGGACCCCTGACCCAAAGCGACCTTTTCTGCTGTGGAGAAGCTACAATGGCCCATCCGCAAATTACTTATCTGGAAATCACAGCTTTATACAAAACAGACCGTTCCGAAACAGTGACAGAGAATAGAGACCGTCATTGTTTGTGTTTCACCTCTCCATCAGCTCAGCTCTTCCTCTTCCCACTGAGAGCTGAGACACATGGAGAGAGAGCAAACATGAGGCTCCTGACTCTCCCATCTGTGTGATGAATATTTAATAAAAATGAAAAGATCATGCTACGTTGCATCAGAGCGGGAGGAATGTGATGGGAGGAAATGTCATGGGAAATGCTGGGGAGGAGCCTAAGAGTTCAGCGCCTCCCTGATGACTGTTGAGAAAAAAGAAGGTGAAAAAAGCATTTCCTCTCTTATCCAACATGTGTCATCTCTCAAGAGTTAATGAAAACAACTTGAATAGAGTGATGGGAGTGTTGATGGAGCCGGGAGCAATGGCGTGTTAGACCTCATTAACTGAGGTTCCCTCTTTCATTTCTCCCTCCCTGCATTCCCTGGTCTCTCTTTCTACACTGAGCTCTCTCCAGGTATTGGTTTTCTTGCATTCGTCTGCTCCCCTGCACACAGGGCGGGTCTGCACCCCAGCCACAGCCCCTGAGGTCTCCAGGACAGGCCAATTGAAACCATGTGAGATGAAGCAAGTTTTTCAAATGAGTTAAACGTGAGACCACAATGACAAAATCTAGGGAAAATGTAGGTTCTCAGGTCCCCACCTTAACATAAACACAAAATATGCATAAATGAATACATTGAATATGGTGTTTAGATTTCTTGACATACGACCACACAAAAGGAGTTTGGTAGTAAGTTTACTCCCACTTTATACAACATTATGACGTTATCCAGGAGTTAAAATTGAATTTTGAAGGTGGGGAATCCTAAATTCTGACTGAGGATTCTGGTGGTCTAGCCAAGACATTACAGAAATGTACAAAAAAACATAATATTGCAAACATTTTGTGATAGTATTGTACAAATATTGGTCAAACACACACTTTTACATATCAAACCATTCAAAAGTATGGCATCATTATGATATTAATATTTTAAAAAATTATACTTTTATTCAGCTAGGAAGCATTAAATTGATCAAAAATGATAGTAAAGACTTTTACATTGTTACAATTTCCTTTATTTCAAATAAATGCTGTTCATTTGAACATTCTATTTATCAAAGTAGTTTATGTAAATTGCAATAATATTTTACAGTATTACTGTCTCTACTTTTTTTGATCAAATAACTGCAGTTTTGATGAGCATTTGAGACTTCTTTCAAAAACCTTTGTATCATACTGACCCCAAACTTTAGTATATAACAGTAGTGTATAGAAATTTGTCTAAAACCTAAAGACAAGTGTACACTACAAGACAGAAAATTGTAGCCCTGTCCACATTTAAAGACATTTAAAAGACTCATCCTCTATTGTGTTGGTACTCACATCCAGGACTGAAGTTACGTGTATGTGTGAAACAGAATATACAGTGTATGAGACCGAATATATGTAGTGGATGAAAGAAAAGCTTAACGATTTTTTTTTAAACTCACTATAACTTCTGACAGTATCCTATTGTCTTTAACTTTCCATTAAACTGTCCTCACATGATCTCTGACCTTGCCCAAAACTCCCATTATGACCACACTCTCTCTGTGCTAAACCACTGTTTGAAAACATGCACAATTTTTGGTATTTGATGAGCAGGTTGCACTTGAAATTAAAATGTAGTGTATTAAAATGCTAGAGCCGTCTTCCCTATCTTGCCTGTACTTCCTGTGGAAGAAATCCATCCAAGCTCAGGATGACATAATAAGCTGTGAAATTCTTACTATGTCCCAGGCATATACTCATTTTGTGAACACATACTGTACACACTGACCTAGCGGCATTCAAGGATAAACACATGCTCACAAGTTTGTTTATTTGTTTTGTCACTCCAAAACCATGGAGCTGGGTCTTATATTACTTCATCTTTAATTTCAATTGACAGACCCTACAGATCTCTCTCACTCTCAGAGCTTATAACATTGAGACAGCTCCAGTTTGACTAATCATTTAGTGAGCAATGAGCTCAACTGTTCCATGACACAGGCCAATTTCACATCTTCACCATGTCCACCTTTAAACTCCAATTCAGAGTGATGCAAACCTCAGCCTGGCTCTTCTACATCAGCCTGAGAGTCAGCTGAGGCTGAACACATTTACTTTTAACCCTCTCACATCAGGAATGTCATTATAGTCATATATACTGTACGGTAGACTAATGGTAACTAAATCTGGGGTCTGAAATTGGCAACTTTGATTTCAGGGGGATATTGTTTCTGCCAGCCACCCCAAAGACCGCAGCACACATAAGGCCACGTTTGATGTTAACACACTGTGCAATACAGTCATTATATTGTGTAATCCATTAACATCAACAGCTCAAGATGTCTTACATTCCCTTTTTGAGGTGGTGAAATACTGGATAACCACAGCTCTTATGTGGCTTACTTGTAATTGTTCTTTAAAATGGACTACAGGGAAATGCGTTTGTGCCAACAAATTTTCAGACTGCTCAGAACAGAAAAAAAGCTGCCTGTGATTTGATGGGTTGCATTCAGTATAGTAAGCTAGTCTTATAAGGAGATCTAGAGAGCAGGGCATTGTATAAGAATAAAAAAAAATAAAAAAATTCCTGAATTGTAATTCAGAGAAATTCAACATGGGTAATGCATTCTGGGAAATGTAGTGTTATTTTACCCTGGTCCACAAAAGTTGTGTGATGAAATATAAGTTAGACATAAATTTCTATATGTGACAATTAAAATTTTTCTACTACCAACCTTCCAATCTATCTTTCAATCTGTCCATCTTTAAACCTTGTTCAAATTTCAAACAAGGCTTTGTCAAGTCAACATTCAAAGTTTGTCTTAAAAACATTGATTTTCCAATTCAAAATGAATTTCATGAATCTTTGAATTCCTGCTTCCATACATCCAATTTCCAGTTCTGCATCCTGTTTGCTACGTCATTTTAAATTATTTTAAAATTCAAGAATTTAATCGTGATTTAAAAGGGATTCTCAATTCAGTTCTGAATGGTGCACAACCCTGCTAGAAAGGTTCAAGGACTCAATGTTTGCACAAAGTGATCCTCAAAAGCCAGAACTATTACATGTTTAGAGAGGTATTAAACACTTGAAAACATGAAATAGCCTTCAGAAACTTCCGAGGCAATGTGAGTGTTACTGTCCTTCCAAGGCCATCACTCTGTTGCTGTTACTGAAATCCTCCAGCCTTCTGACACTCTGGGGTGTTATTTTGCATAATGGGTGCTCATGAGCACCCTTCTAAATCATCGGCCCTCAGACTGCTAAATGTGACATGGGCAGAAGAGTGCAATGCATCGTGGAAGCTCCATGAGGGGAAGGGAGGGTGAAGAAGATAAAAAAAAGTCCTTCTTCTGTGTAAACAGCATGATTGGAAGTCTGCAATTACAGACTGCAGATAGGAGAAGCTGGAAGAGATAAAAGTGGCAGGATTCGAGCGGTTCAATTCCCAACAGATTGATCTGAATGCACCTCCACACGCAGAGCACACGCACGAAACAGACATCTTCCTGACCTGAAGCAGAACTAAACCACTGCCGACAAGGCAATCAAATTCCCCAAAGGGGAGTTTCAAATATGACGATAGTTTGTATTTGTGGTAAACTAATATTACAACTACATGTATATTTTTCAGTAGGGAATATTTAGTCCATATGTCAACATCCGAATCAACATAACACCTTATGACACTGAGGTTTAAAGACAAGAATTCTTTTTTTAATGCTACTTCAAACTCAAATGTCTAACCAAACATCTAAAACCTCCTAATGCTTGCCAGGACTGCTCTGGAATGGTCATTAAAATCTGTGCAGGAGTTTGGAAGGACTTATATGCTGTGTTTTTTCAAATGTGTATCTTTATCCAGAGGTGAATAATTCCATGTTTACTTCATCATTTATTTGTCCCGACCAACCTAGGCACACAAAAACAAATATAAGGGGTTTAGTGTGTTTGTTTTGAATGTCCCCGAGAGAAAGAACTCCTTTAAATAAAGCTGGGGGATGGTGGATGGAGAGTGAGAATTTGGTGCTCTGCCTTGTGCTGCAATGTCTCCCTCTACCTCTCTGCATCTTGGATTCGACCCATTTCCTCCAAGTCAAAAGAAACATTCAAGGTGCCACTGAAAGATGACCCTCTCTACTGAAGCACAAAATCAACTGATAGTAAAACCCTTCACTAACCAGCTGGCAGGGTATCAGAGAGTGAAATGCTGTGAAATGGGGATATCTCTCGAATGAATCGCCTTAAGAATTCAAGCAGTATCTGTTCTTAAAAAGACAATTATGCTTGACATTTTATACACCACTTGCTCTTCTTGACTTAGATAGATTCAGTGACTGTACACACCATCAGTGGAAAAATGACATTACAGCATCAATATCTATTGTCGGGATGGAAGAACCACCTGTGGTCAGTAACATTGGAGTGGATGAGGTCTGCATGGTAATATGATTGTGGTAAAAATGAAGAAAGAACACTCATCCACCCTAGAACAGCTGCTGTGCTTAAGTCAGAAAACAGAACAACACCTGCTGTTGAACATCTATGACCAGAGGAAATATTCACTGAACATAACCTGTACACATTTCAGCTCAGTGAAACTATATATAAATTTGCGTGGAGTATACGCTAAGGAAATGTCTCTGTATGAAGGGGTGAATTCATAATGCCTTGACAACTTCAATTAAATTCCTGAAATTCAATTAAATTTCTATTATGGTAGCAAATTTGAATGAAAAATTCAGTGAATAAGAGCAATTTTGAAAGTGTAATTTTTACATAATATATTTGTAGGTAATATTTTAAATAAGAAATATTTTGATTCATTCATTACAAAAAAAAAGTTTGTAAAGACAAACATTAAATGAGCTAATATCTTCATAATTAAGAAAAAAAGCAGACTTCACTGAAACGTGTTTCAATTCAATAAAATCAAAAAAGTTGAAAGCGAACCAGTTTAAAATAAATGACAGGAAGTTCAACTGAAAGCTGAATTGGAATGACAGAAAGTCTAATTTACTGAAAATTTGTCTTGACAATTGTTATTCTCTTGTTAGAAATGACAGCTATATCAACCCAATCTCACGGGAAAACATAACTATTTTACAAGGTGGCAATTTTGTATGAATTCGTGCAATGTGAATCATTCAACCACGTGATTTTTAGTAAAAGAGTAAATATTATGACCCGCCCCTAATCCCCCTAATTCTTATGGTTTGCGTCATTATATGAAAATAATCACACATGACTGTGTTGGTTATTTGCATTTCTTTGAATTCCAATTTATTTTTAGTCTCATTTCTTACAGTCAAAATGCAATTCTGCATCATGTTTCCAACCTCAAATGAAATTCAAAATTAGGAATTGAATTGGAATTTAAAAAATCATTTTGTGCCCAATCCCAGTATCCTGTAGACCTATGTTAGAAAGCTATTTTGGTTTCTCATCATGATACCTCATCTAACTTACAGACAAAGACAATGACGGCTTAAGGAGGAAGTACAAGAAACTGTTCATGCCTGAGAGCAGCAATTACTCACTCTTGACTCACTTGTTATCGTTTTCTTTATCTTTACCTCACTCCCTCTTTTTCCCTCTTTACCCCAGTGTGACTCCAGCCAACAAGATCTCCAGAGAGCAAGCCCGTCTTGCCCACAATACCCCCAGCTCCAGCTCACAGCCAGACCGGAACTGCAGGGCATCCGTCTGCCAGCTAATGGCCTCTAATTTAGTCCTAATAGAGAATGCAATGAACATGCAGGAGAAGAGGAGGAGGAGGACAAAAGAGAGAGAGAGAGAGAGAGAGAGAGAGAGAGAGAGAGAGAGAGAGAGAGAGAGAGAGAGAGAGAGAGAGAGAGAGAGAGAAAATAAACATAAGCAATAGGAAGGGGAAAAGGGCAATTTCAGTTGAAAAATATTAATGTAATCAAGGCAAATTAGTGGGTTTGGGATAACATTCCTATGGTGCAGACTGTTTACGTTCTGGGGGAGCGGTGGAAAGTGTGGTGGGTTGAGGCAGAGGGGAGTCTTGTCTATCACACACGTAACAACCCACAAGCAACATGCGCTTGTACACACATACCCACGTGGATGCCATTGAGGTGTCGTACACCCTCGACACCCCTTGACTGTCATCTCTGATGAGGATTAAACTGTTTCAAAAAAACACAAACAAGTCCTGCACAAATTATATTAGTGTATTGAACACATGTGGGAAATATAAGAGGGTGTTACACAACTGAAGCCTGTTGTATGATTTAGAAAAAACTGAATGAAGGATGCTGTGGAAAGAGAACAGAGGATATTGTCAAAACATTGGAGGATGGATGGGAGGATGTCTTGAATTTTTTTTTTTCAAGAATTAAGATGAAACTGCTAGTAGATTGAGGGAAAGGATGTATAGAGAGTTGCGATAGGAAGTGAAGAGGATTTGTGGGAGCTATCATTGAGTTGATAGAGTGTGTTGATGTCCTGTTTTCTTATGGGGCAGTGTCTCTTCTGTTTTCCTCCTTGTTAGACACGCTTGAGTGAAAGGAGGCTGACCCTGGGGAAAGAGAGAGAGAGAACGAAAGAAAGAAAGAGAGAACTCATGCTGAGCTCCACTACTGAATACACTACGCTGGGATACAGCATGGAAACTCATTTGAGGCTCTAAATACACACACACACACACACACACACACACACACACACACACACACACACACACACACACACACACACACACACACACACACACACACACACACACACACACATTCATTCTATGAAAAGAGTAATTTGTGACTACGACATTTTCTGAAGTGGACCATACACAAAAATCTTCTAAGCGTTTTGCAATATCATATATTATTTAAAGTTTAAATGAAATAAAATGTAATATAAACACTTATTCTGTGGTAATTTCAAGCAATGTTTCTCTATGAAAACTAACAAATATTAGGGTATCAAAAAGTAATACTCACACAATCTATGACATTCATGTTATAACAAAGTTAAACTCAAATCAGTTTTTCATGTTGACATTATATTACATTAACAGATTTTTAATTTAACAAAATGTTCATGTAATACAGAAAAAATATGATGATTAATGATCCATAATCCATCATCTTTTTTAAATAATGTATATGTAAACTTTTTGTTTTTAAATTAATAATATACATCTGTCACACTTATTTAGCACAAAAGGTTAGTCAACTTTCACTTTAAACCACATGATCATTGGGGTTTTCAGAGGAGCCAACTCTTAACATTGTTTCATAATTAGTTTTTTTCTTCATACTAGACTCAATTTTTTTCAAGCATAACATATCCGCTCCATCACATAAAACAGAAGAATGAATTTTGTTTTAGATGACACTTAAAGCTATTCTCTGTCTGATAGAATGATTGAAAACATAGGTAATTTGACTAAAAATGTCAATTTTCTAAAGTGGAAAAACCTGGTTTCAAAACCCTGACTCACATTCACACACTGCTTTTTAATAAATAGTAGAGAAGTATGCAAATGTGGACTTAGGAAGTGTGTCTCCATCCACATATCTGCACCATAACATCCTTTACCCATGTGGTTGTAAGCTACTTTTTTGGCTGGCTAGCATGCACAGTAACAAACACAATCACACACAATCAGACATTTTAACATTCTCTCTCAAGTGACTATGCAACAGGTCCTCCATGCATCTGTCATGGCTGTGAGCTGATTTACTGATGTACTGTATGTTTGCTGTGGCTAACCTTTGAAACTGCACTCCCATGTGGAGGAAGGAGACTCGGAAGTGTTGAGACAGTCTGACACGGTGGAAAAGTTGGTCAAACATGCGTGAAACGATGCTCAGGAGACTTGGATCCTCACAGCTAGGGCTTTATCCTACTCACTCTGCTCAAATACACTGCTGTGTACTACACAGAATTATAATTCAGAGGATATATGGCTTTATGTTTGCTTTTGAGGAACATTGCTGGATGGTCTAATTTCTTTAATCATTTTTGGACATTGTGATGTGAAAAGTAATTAAAAGAAATCTACAACAAAAATTCAAAAAGTCAATAATATATAAAAAAAAAGAGATTTATTGAATCCAATTTGCTCAACTGCTTAATATTTTGTTAATATATAATTAAATTATGCTAAAAAAAAAAGAAAAAAAGAAATCAAGCTGACCTGAAAGTCACAGAGTTCCCACTAGTGGTGAAATTCAGTACAACATGACAAATGAGGGACAAGGGAGGAATTTAAAATGTATTTCTCCTAGGGAGAAATATCCAACATCAACCCATTCTGAATGTTGCTCAATGTTCTGTGTCTATCAGTAGGTATATCTTAGGGATATATAAACGAATATGATGTAATGTAATAGAGTCACATACAAATACAAGGGTCATTCATTGTCTGTGAATAATGACCAGGATGGCTGTGGCTGGTTTGGGTGAAATTGAAGACAGATGTTCTTGTGAAAACATTTCTTGGGTGGTGTAATTTAGGTCACCCTAGACGAAGGTGGGGTGGAGTGCAGGGTCGGTAAAAACAAAAGTCACAGTGAGCATGATCATATTGTATACTTTCCAGAACCTTGCTGTTTTTGAAGCTTTATAACATAGCGAATAAATATATTACCCAATGGTTATGCCAAAATGCATATGAAACTGCCTATATCAGATACTTTTGGTTTCAAATACCTGTATCAAAACAATGACACAGGGACACACTGAACACTGAACATATGTTCCTGGTGACCTGTGTTCTATAACATTCTATAATGCAAGTATGTCACTTATAATGACAACAACGATCCATCTGGTTAATCTGTCCAATTATCCAATTAGCATTGGTCCTTGCTTTGTTTATAGTAACAAGTGCTGACTGATCTCTCCTGAGAATCAATAAATGTGTTAAACATCACATTAAATACACATTTCAACACCTACTCATCTGGAACTTATAACAGTGTTGTTCTCTGAAATGACCCCACATGTGCTTAAAGATAATTCACACTGTACCTAAAGAACCTCAACCTATAAAAAAGTCACATAAACAGTTTGTAACAAGTTCATATATATATATATATATATATATATATATATATATATATATATATATCTATATATATATATATATATATATATATATATATATATATATATACATATAACAGTAATAATACTAAATACCAATAACTGGGACTGGGACAGAAGCAGGGAGAGCAAGTTTGCAGCGTGAAATGAAAGTCGTGAAACTAGTACACTGAATGCCACAGTTGACCACACAGAATCAAGTCTTCCAGAGAGATGCAAAATAAAATAAAATAAAATAAAATAAAATAAAATAAAATAAAATAAAATAAAATAAAATGATTATGATTAAAATGATTAAATTGTTATTTTAACTATAATAAAATAATATATTATGAGATATAATATTAACAATTATGCCTAACCTATTATCCGATAATATATAATTCTGATCCAAGTAAGTGAACTTTTTTTTTGGCATTACCACTATTCACCTCAAGAGGACGCCATGTACATGCAGTTGTTGATAAGAGCTTTCACAGTGACTTGTTAATAGAACTTAGCATGAACTTGCTGGAAACATCAACAGTTAACAACCATTGACCAGTAACAGAAATTAATACAGAATTATGAACGAAATAGCTTTTGTGCTTACTACTTTACATAAGTCGACTAGTCACCACTACACAACTGATCCTTTCAATGATTTCCCTCATGTAGGAAAAGTCATAAGTGCTTCGGCACACAAAAAAGGCTAAATAAATAAATGTATCACAGCATGCTGTGTTTACAAGAATGATTTCTGCGATCATTTATTTTCCCTCAATAAAGCCCTCTGCCTTGTAGATTTGTTTTTCCCTTAAAGTAAGTGGCTGTTGTTCAACAGCTTTCAGACAATGAAACATGACACTCCCGAGGTCTCATGATAGTCTGCAGAGTGCATTTTGTTTGGCACATAAAAGCAGGCCATCTAATGGAATACGCAAAGAGAAAGAGCACAGTCTGTTCGGTGCACACCGCATATCAATACTCATTAGGGGAAACCCATGTATGTGTTGCCACACATGCTAATGAAATCATGTATATAATTCTGAATAAAAAGTATCATGTTTTGGTGCGCTCCAACTGCTGTACAATATGGTGGTTTTACTTAGAAAAAAAAAGTAAGTTTTTTGGCACCTGAGACATGGTTTGGCCTTCCATACTTGGAGTTCAAAGGCACTCTGAAGGGTGCATGAAGCACACTGCTTTTCAATAGCAATTTAGCATTAGCAGAAACTGCTTCAACTCTCAGATTTCCAAAGATTACCTGCTCCATTACAACACACAATGTACTCACAGACTAACAATTGCCACTAAATGAGTATATTCAATGCGAAAGTCCTTGAAGATTTGGTTTGAATGGATTGATAGCTACAACTACCAATGCTAGTTGTACAACAAATTCTGCAAGACCTCAGGCCTTTCCTGAAACATTACACATGAAACTCAACACGCTACATGTTCGCCTGCTGTGGCTTACAGACAGCGGTCCAGAGAGACCTACATGGAGTGTATGCTCTCTTGAAGGAAGCCAAACCTCCTGCTATTTGTTACTCCCTACACTATTCCATCTGGCTTACCTCAGTCTAGTGCAACTTACATCTAGAACCCTTTTTATTTGTTAGTCGAATGAAAAAAATCTTTGAATGAGAAGTCTTTTCTGTACATTGAAATTTCTCAAAATGCTATCTGAGGTATATCTGCTATCGAGAAATATATTAGTCAGCATGCTTCCCGCATCTTGGCTTCGGTGCATTTCCCACACCTTTGCTACTGGAATTCCCAAACAGCATAGCGTAAATGTCTCATTCTGCAAGTTCCGGAGAAGCCTGGCACGAATCAGCAGAGCAATGCAACGCAGAAATGTGCATGATTGAAAGGCTTCCGAGAATTCTCTGGCTGTGCAAAGCCACGTACAGGAGATTCATAATGGATTTAGCAGGACAGGTACACAAAGCTCTTGTGGCCACAAACCGGAGCTGTGAAGAGTTCACTGTTGACATCTGGAATGTCTTTCCTCCCTTGCTTTTCCTTTTGATTGAGTCACATCAGCAGCCAAAGTCGCATGTTTCTATGCCTTCATTTTCTCTTTGACTGCATATGCTCTGTGATCAAAAAGCAAAGGATTAGCCAAATGTTAACACAACACATGGACAATCAGAATTGGACAGAAAACCTTTTTGATATTCTACTATTCAGTCTGCTTAAAGTATGGAAAAGAAATGTCCTTTACCTAAGCACAATAACACCAGAAACTATGCAATTTGTTTTAGTGATCTTTGAACTTTCAATGCCAGTACAAACCACACCAGTTATACTTGTTTAAACATTATTCTTTTACCTCACTGAGTAACTGTTTAAATAGAAACTTTGGCCATCATGGACAAAGAAAAAGTACATCAAATTCTAAGCAGATCCTCTGGAAACCATCCTCAAATGACTAAGGCAATTGTCGGAAACTTGCAGATGTTCCCTATTGACTCCCACAACAGAGGCATTAAATACAATGAAAAACAGATCACGAGTAATGCGCTTTGCAAATAGACAATTTTTTTTATTAAATCAACCAACCAATCAATCAATCAATCAATCAGTCAAAAAGGCACTTAAGGTCTAAAACATATGCTGCTGGGAAATCAAGTGTGTCTATAAAAATACAGGATGTAGATCTATCACCACCAAAAATGTGTGTGCACATTTACATGCAAGAGTGTGGACACAAAAGAGTATAAAAATAGGACAGAGAGCTAAGTTCAGGGTGTTTGTTCACATGTTTGTGTATGTGTGAGTGTGCATGTCATGTAAACTGTGGCATGCCTGGTGTTACAGGAAGTGTTTTCCACGGCTGTTCCCTTTTGGCTTGTTGAGTATGTGGAGGCCTGATCCTGAGAACTCTCTGGAGAGCAGTTTGGACATAATTTTCAAAGCCCTGAGCTGCACAGCAGGAAGTCCTGCCCTTGGATGTTTGGGACAGGACAGAATCCACAGGAAGGTATTCCACGAACATGCCACGCAGGAGTCTCAACTCTTCCCAGCAAACTCAGAGACAGCTCCTTGAGAACTGTAAAGTTCAAGCGATGCTTATAGAAAACAATGTTGCAATGTTTTAAGACTCTTTACTCTGTTACAAAATGTAGTAATCTTTCTACCTAGGCAGTATTTTAGGGCACTGAAGGCACACTCCCCACATCTGTTCCAAAAGGGCATCTTAAATAATTTTAGCCAAATTCCTCTTCTTTTATGTTTTATGTCAGTTGGCAAACCAATCTAAGCCAATCTCCAAGGCAGCAGAGACCTTAGTCAGGTTAGACGCCATATTAAATTTAACACATATGAAAACAAGACTGTGAGGGATAGATTTAAGTCTTTACAATGGCACACACTGTATAAAGGTACTAGATCACATAATTTTCATAGCTCACAACTTTCAAAACTGTTTTATGGAGTTTTTGTCTACTGAAAGGCATTTCGTCAGAATGAACAATCAGTATTTTGTTAAACAACAGTACAATCCTCCCATCCTCATTTTCATTCCTGTCAAAAATTAAACTCAAAGCTACCCTAATTCAGATCTATTGCACGTATAGACTTCAGGATTAGCTTCATGGAGAAGCCAATCACAGAATGCACTGCAACAAGGTCAGTGGAAAAAATAGACTGGTCCCGAAATTGCATACTCTCTGAGTAGGTACTTTGTGACCAGGAAAAAAGTACAGTCTGTATAGTATGAATGTGTGTATAATGAATGTAATCCAGACATACTACATTTGTAATACTGTCATTGTCATGTGACCTGTAGCGTCAGTGGTCACTGGATGTCAAGTCAAGTCACCTTTATTTATATAGCGCTTTAAACAAAAAAGATTGCATCAAAGCAACTGAACAACATTAATTAGGAAAACAGTGTGTCAATAATACAAAATGACAGTTAAAGGCAGTCATCATTGAATTCAGTGATGTCATCATGCAGCTCAGTTCAGTTTAAATCGTATCTGTGCAATAATTTGCAATCAAGTCAACGATATCGCTGTAAATGAAGTGTCCCCAACTAAGCAAGCCAGAGGCGACAGCAGCAAGGAACCAAAACTCCATCGCTGACAGAATGGAGAAAAAACCTTGGGAGAAACCAGGCTCAGTCGGGGGGCCAGTTCTCCTCTGACCAGACGAAACCAGCAGTTCAATTCCAGGCTGCAGCAAAGTCGGATTGTGCAGAAGAATCATCTGTTTCCTGTGGTCTTGTCCCAGTGGTCGTCTGAGACAAGGTCTTTACAGGGGATCTGTCTTTGGGGCTCTAGTTGTCCTGGTCTCCGCTGTCTTTCAGGGCTATAGAGGTCCTTTCTAGGTGCTGATCCACCATCTGGGCTGAATACGTACTGGATCCGGGTGACTGCAGTGACCCTCTGACTTGGATACAGACTGGATCTGGTGGCTATGGTGACCTCGGAATAAGAGGAGAAACGGACTAATATTAGCGTAGATGCCATTCTTCTAATGATGTAGCAAGTACATTGGGTGTTATGGGAAGTGTTCCCGGTTCCGGTTTACCTAATTAATGCAGCCTAAAAATCCTTTAACGGATTTGGATATTAGAAGCGTATTAGTGTGCTATGTGTAAACCAGGTTACAGAGATGGGTCTTTAATCTAGATTTAAACTGCAAGAGTGTGTCTGCCTCCCGAACAATGTTAGGGAGGTTTTTCCAGAGTTTGGGCGCTAAAATGGGAAAAGGATCTGCCGCCCGCAGTTGACTGTGATATTCTAGGTATTATCAAATTGCCAGAGTTTTGAGAACGGAGTGGACATGGAGGACTATAATGTAACAAGAGCTCGTTCAAATACTGAGGTGCTAAACCATTCAGGGCTTTATAAGTAACAAGCAAGATTTTAAAATCTATATGATGCTTGATAGGGAGCCAGTGCAGTGTTGACAGAACCGGGCTAATATGATCATACTTCCTGGTTTTAGTGAGAACTCTAGCTGCTGCATTTTGGACTAACTGGAGTTTGTTTACTAAGCGTGCAGAACAACCACCCAATAAAGCATTACAATAATCTAACAATGAGGTCATAAATGCATGGATTAACATTTCTGCATTTGACATTGAGAGCATAGGCCGTAATTTAGATATATTTTTGAGATGGAAAAATGCAGTTTTACAAATGCTAGAAATGTGGCTTTCTAAGGAAAGTTGCTATCAAATAGCACACCTAGGTTCCTAGCTGATGATGAAGAATTGACAGAGCAGCCATCAAGTCTTAGACAGCATTCTAGGTTATTACATGCAGAGCTTTTAGGTCCTATAATTAACACCTCTGTTTTTTCAGAATTTAGCAGTAAGAAATTACTCGTCATCCAGTTTTTTTATCGACTATGCATTCCGTTAGTTTTTCAAATTGGTATGTTTCGCCGGGCCACGAAGAAATATAGAGCTGAGTATCATCAGCATAACAGTGAAAGCTAACACCGTGTTTCCTGATGATATTTCCCAAGGGTAACATGTAAAGCGTGAAGAGTAATGGCCCTAGTACTGAGCCTTGAGGTACTCAATACTGCACTTGTGATCGATATGATACCTCTTCATTCACTGCTACGAATTTCATTTGTAACTCTAAGGAGAGCAGTCTCAGTACTATGATACGGTCTTAATCCTGACTGGAAATCCTAACAGATGCCATTTTTCTCTAAGAAGGAATATAATTGTGAGGATACCACCTTTTCTAGTATCTTGGTGCACGATGTGCATGTCAAAATCCTGACGGAATCAGTAGATCATCCGGATACTTTTTTCCTATTGTTTTATAAATACTGTGAATTCAGACTTACTATTTGCCTACAGTTTAGTAGGGAAGTATGTATAATCAGAAGCCACCTAAATGCTATCTTCATAAATAAAGCTCCTATTTATGCATTCAAGAATGAAAAATAGTACTTATTTATATTTAATAATATTTCTATATTTCCTATTTTACATTTTTTTATAGTGTTTTTATCAATTATATTTGTATGGTTTTTAACAAATTCATTCATTTATCAGAAGTAACATTATTAGATTCTACAGCACTAAAGTGATTACTTTGAGTAAGGCTTTTATTTGAGATGCAGTAGGTTAATATGACTGATTTTTCAGTGTTACAACTGCCCCCAAACACTAGGGGGCAATTGTAACACTCTGACTTCTTGCATTTAATTTAATATTATAGTCTTGTAATTATTAGTGAAATTTAAAAATATATCAATTGTATTATTAATTAGTGCACATATATTTGTATTTTGTATGAAAACATGACTAGTGTATTTCAAGTAGTCTGTGAAGGAAAATGTAAAAAAAAGTTAAAATTGGCCCCAGTCTCCCCTATGCAAGGCTTGCAAAGTTTACACACACACACACGCACACACACACACACACACACACACACACACACACACACACACACTGTATGTACAGAAGTTATAGAACACATGACTTTTCAGGAAATCCCTAATATGGACCATGGCATTCTCTGTAACTGGAGTAAAAAGAAGATTGAAACGTTTTGACTGATGAAACATGAGGACAATAAACACTTGACTTCAACAATGTATAGTGTATCAGTGTTCTTCAAGCCACCTTGGGTATTTTCATAATAATTCAATATTTTTATAATTCATTGCTAATCGACATAGCCTTTATTACAGTATATTTTCTTCCTCATACTGTGATAAGAAGCCACATCAGATCACAAAAGGAAGTTATTTCAAACACTCTACTGATGTTGTGCAGTGTGTTATAATGTTCTCTCTTGTTGGACAGCAGGTTTAAAAACACTTCTCATTACAAGTCATTACAACGGAAGATGTTTGATGTGTGTTGCTTTTTCAAATTCAAGTTATAAGCGGGGAGGCATGAACTGACCTCACGGGAGCACAAACAACAAAGCCAATTTGGAGAGGAATAAAACGCACGGAAAATATTCATGCAAAGCCGTAAAAAAAAGTGATTTACAAGCGCATATTGTCCCATGGATGAATGGTTCAATATTATATAGAGAACTGTGGCACCCTAAAATATACATACATACATTCATACATATACATACATACATACATACATATATATATATTACAAAAGATCGAAACCTCTTTCAAATATTAACTATGGTTAATTTTCTTAAGGGACAGGAAGATTATAGAATATTTTAATATCATTTATAATTTTTAAATTACAAAAAAAAAAAAAAAAAAAAAATCCCACTTTTTTGCATTTTGGGGCTATAGAAAATTAAATGTATTCACTCCTAATTTCATGTTTCATGTTGCTTTTGGAACTCAAAAGTGATGAAGTTTTTCAAGCTTATTTATCATTCAAAACTCTGATAGAAGTACGAATAAAAATGGCCTTTATCTACTAGGAAATATATAATGAAAAAAGGTTTATATAACGAAAGAAAACTTATATGGTGATTACTGAATATGAAATAAATAGTCCCAATACATTCTGACGGAGCTCTTAGGCACTACATGGACTTTCTAAACCAATAGAGGGCAGTATTATATAATTTTACCTTCAACTCAAAACAAATTGTGCACAAGTGTCATCAGAAAATCTGAATCACTGAGTCCAGTGGATATAACCAGTGTAATCAAGTAACTAATATCTATCTGTCTACACACACACACACACACACACACACACACACACACACATATATATAAATAAATGATTGAAAAGTATTTGCATTTGGAAAAAAATATGGTAAAAATAGAGATGTTTACTTTAGATGATTACTTTTAAGTGTTTTAAGGAGAATGTATTTAGAATTTTACTTTTGATCATTTCACTTAATGGTCATCTCAGTTCAAACAAACCATGCCACGTGTGTGTGTGTGTGTTTTGGTTGTGTGTGAGAGTGTGTCTCACAGTTTGGCGGAAGCAGTAAATGAAGTGTACAGCAGCAGGGTCTGAATCTCTTCTGTTCTCCCACAGCTCTCTGACCCGAGTCTGGCCTCGGCCGATGCTCCATTAGGACTCTCTTTCATCCTTCTTATTCTCTCTGGTGTCATGAAGATGGATCAAATGAAAACACAAAAACACCCTCTTTGCCCCCAACCTGCCCTGGCCGACTGACGGCAACAGGTTTAAGCATGGAGCAGTGACTACTTCAAGACCCAAAATGCGCGTGGACTAACACACACAAAGAAAAACAAAAACGCAAAACTCTCACACACAGATGGTCCCGTCTAAACCCAAATGCTGCCAATGCAATTACCCCAGCCCCCTGTGGTCATGGTAGGGCCCAGATTGCCAGTAAAGACGTGGATGCTTCATGGCTCAGCTATTTGCTGGGTAAAGGGAAAGGATTGCAGTCTTACCTCAGAGCCTTTAAACATTACGCTGCTTAAGTCGAGGTGAAGGCTGTGCTGTTCACAAAGGTCAGGATCACACAGAGGACAAAATGAAGCAATAATAAAAAAAATAACCACAAACCACAGATCTTATAAATGCAACTAAACATGTTTGCTTTCCATCACTTGTTATAAAGCCTGTGTAGAGAGAGAAAACGAGAGATTCCAACCTCAACCACTTTGAAATGTCAAGTGAAATCTGCTCAATAGAGTACTTGCCAGAACAAACAGGAGAAATGACTTCACATTTGGAAGATACACTGATTGCAAACAGTGTGAAATATAGAAGGGACTCCTTTATCAGTGTTCATTTATATGAAACCAAGCATGCCATTGTTAAAAAATCTATATTTCTGACAAAAGTTTTTTTTTTTTTCAAACTGAAACTTGAATTTAAAAATGATCTCTGAATCACTAATGAGTATTGCTGTCTTTAAAGGGTAAGTTATGTTCACACTGATAGCATTTATAATATAATATAATATAATTTTATAATTTTATTATTTTAAAATGGTTTATATACATTACTGTTTAAAAGCCTGGGGTCAGTACAATTATATTTAAAGAAATTATTAATATCACTCGGTGAGGATATGTTAAGTTGATTTAAAAGAAAAATAGCAAATAATATAGCATCTTATGACAAAAGATTTCTATTTCAAATACATGCTGTTCTTTTGAACTTTCCATTCAAAGAATCCTAAAAATTGTATCACATTTTCCCCCACAAAAAAAAGTTTCTTGAGAACCAAATCAACTCATTAGAATGATTTCTAAATGATCATGTGAAACCAAAGACTTTGCATCCTGAATAAAATACACAATATATTAAAATAGAAAACTATAATAGAATGGAATATCTAATAATATTTTAAATGTTTACTATATTTTTGATCAAATGAAATCAGCCTTTCATGAGACTTTTTTCAAAGTAAAAAAAAAAAATACTCAAACTTTTGAACATGATCACCGTTTACTAAAATATTATCATGTACTTTTGTTTACACATTTTTCAGTCAGCATTTTTATTCAGCCATGTTTTAAATTATTCTGATAATTAAGATGCTAATGAGTTTACACACTAATTTGGTGTTAATGACAGCATGTTTGTGTGTTTGTTGTAATAGTGCTTGTGTGCACGAGAGGTGTGGAAAAAAGCACTGCTTACGTCAGGACTTTTCACCAGCAGTGTGAGAGAATCCCCAGGCTGTGTCCACAGCCACTACACACATCCTTAATGCAGACTATGGAGCACCAGGATAGAGCACGGTCCATACTGAGTGGGGTACAAATTCCCAATAAAAATGTGAATTGCATAAAAAAGTAGAAGAGTGAAATTGGGGGTTTTGGGGATAAAAGAGCTAAAAAGGATCCGGTCAACTTTCCTGTGTGGGTGTTCATTTTATATTTTACAGACAATGTTCCTTTAAAAGCCAGCACCTGGAAATCCCATTGCATGTGCATATAAAATCCCCCATGATTAATAGTATATGAGGCAGGGCTGGGCTGGGATGGGGAGTACCAACATGTGGACCGTAGGACTCCTCCTCTGCAAGCTCACATTACACTCCATAAACTTGCTACTCTTTCCCACCTAAGCGTTTAAAAAGGAGGAGGGATCGCTTGTCAGGAATGTCTCAGAACTGTGAAAAGAGCGTGTGGAGCTGAGAGTGGATGTAGTGGGTCAGGCTGAAAGCTGAATGAGAGAGTGTGTGAGCTGATGTTTTACACCCGACTAACGGAAAGGCCACTGCTGGAAGGTGTCTGCTTTCAAACATCTGCTTATTGATTTGGAAAGGTGGACTTTGAGGCGTTGATGTGCACATGCTGAAGTGGATATTTCCCTCGTTGACTTGCACCAGACCCAAAAAGCTGCATCTCTGAGGACACGTACTCTGTGCTGTGTGCTCTTCAGCATGGATCAGCCAGCTAGTAGTTGCATGCGGAGCCCTCACATGGGCAGTGCTCTCTGGGGCTGTGTCAGGAGCCCCCATTCAGGAGGGTCCGGAGCCGGGCTGCAGCCCTACCAGCAGGCCCCATTTGCCCTGCACCAAAAGCATGATTTCCTGGCCTACACAGACTTCTCCAGCTCCTGCCTGGTGCCGGCACCGCACGCTTACCCTCGCGAGGACAGACTGTATCCTGAGGCACACAGCGGGTACCAGAGGACGGAGTGGCAGTTCTCTCCTTGTGAACCCAGAGGCAGAGGTCAGGAGCCATGCCAGGGGGCAGCAGAAGCGGTGGGATCTGACTTGGACAGTGCAGGGGGAGACAGGCTGCCTGGAGCAGTCACAGCATGTCTAGAGAGCGAATACTCACCTCAAAGTGTGCCAGCGGTTGACACAGAGAAAAAAAGCTCCAAGCGGAAAAGAGAAATCACAGGTGAGTCATATAGGCAAGAGTGTATGAGATATGAGGCAATGGCTGGAGTGATTCACTCCGAATCATATGAAGCATCTAATTTTTTGCCTTTCCAGAAATTGTAGCACATTATATAAATCACATTATATATAATTACATTTAACATCTAAATTCAGTGTAAGGGCTATTTGTGATAATAAATCTGTTATATAAACTGATAATAAAACGCTGTGGTTATTGTGATCATTGTTTATCCAAAAATGAAAATTCTGTGATCATTTACACAAATGTAATTAAAGTCAGTGTGGTCTAAAACAACACTGGAACCCACTGACTTTCAATGTGTAGGAAAAAAACACTTTTTTCACCTTTTGTGTTTAGCAGAATAAAGAGAGGATGAGTAAACGATGACAGAATTTTCATTTTGGGTTGAATTGTCTCTTTAAGGATATAATAGATTTTACTACAGATGTTCTATTTAAAACTCCTCATAGCGGCCATGCAGATGAAGGATGACCTGTAACACAATATTTTGTGCACATTATTCTGCAGTTGTTTCCTTCAATTGTTGGAGGCTCTTAGGTAAAGTTCAGATTTACAGTGTTTGCTATTGTTTTCAAATCATCTGTTTGGCAGTTTTGACATTCAGTAACATCTGTCACACTTTCTAAAGCCAGATATTTTGATTCAAACGAAGGATGTAAAAGATCTAAAATGTAAATGTCATCAAAAGAATCAGATTTTATTGGCATGGTCTGTATATGAATAAGTGGATAAATGTTATATAAGTCTAATAGACTTCCAAAAGAACAGACGATCAGAAACTGAAACCAGCATTTTGTGTCCAATATCAGAAGTGTCATATTATTCAAATTGATTCATAGAAGGTTTTATTATTATTATTATTAAAATTACCTTTATGGCACCCCAGTAGTGTACTCTACTTTGAAATGTAAAGTTTTGTGCTAAAAGTTTATATTCACCCATTGTAATATCTAAATAAATGTAGGTTTCGATGAGTCCTCCTATTTTAGGCTAACGATGTCCAGAAATTATTATTTGAGAGAAGGAAAAGTGAACCTCAGTGTTTATGGCACATCTGGTGTATTAATTTAATCTCTAGGCCTTTCTGTGGAAACTGAGAAAGCATTTCTGGGATCAGGGAAAATTTCTCGAAGATAAATACATTTCTCCATTAGTGTTTGTATAGCATTGGCCAAAACAGCAAGACAATATTCATTATGAGTGGCATTTAAAAATGATTAGCACAAATCCATCACTAGGCCTACTACTACAACAATCCATCCAGGCTTCATAGTCTAATGTGGGGAATAAATATACCCTTTCCTTCTCTGGGTTACCTTAATGTAACCCTACATCACTTGCGGTCCAAACAAGCCAGACCTCGTCTGTAATATAACTTGCCTGCGTTCCCACTTCTACATTCTTATCCATTGACATTTTCCTGTCGTTAAGCAGTTACAGGATCACCACAGAACACACTCTCCATTTGACTGGAGAGAAATTCACCATCCTGAAAATATTCATCACCGAGGTTGAGGTTTAAGTGGGTATTAATATACAGTAAGGTGTTTTAAAATGTCATTGTAAATGATAGAGGTGTAAATTTGGCAAGGATATGATAATCAAAGCTGGTAGTGATTTTGGTTTCAACCAGGTTTTTTTTTTTGTTTTTTTTTTACCTGAAATGACAAGCAGACACTCGGTGATTGCATGAAATTGTAAACAGATGTGATATTCGCTCCCAAAATCACAAAATTTACGTCACAGGTCTGCAGTTCACTTTAGTTTAGAGAAATACAATTGTTATAGAAAATAATTTAATAACATGAATTAAGACAACAGAAGCAAATTTGATCAAATTTTGGAGTGAAAAGAAATTGTATTTAAATATACTGTATATATTATGTAGTATATATATCAATTAAATGTGTGGGTGTGTATATTAAATTATTATTTATTCTGCTCTTCTGTCAGTTGTCTTTTAAAGATTATTACTGAATATGTGTTGAACACATTTGTAGACAGTAATTTTGACTGTTCCCCTTTGTTTGGTAAACAATAACTGACGTAAAATTAGGCTTGTCAACTAATTTTGACTTCATTTGGTCAAATTACTTTAGTGCCTTCTAAATAAAATGCCAATCCCACCAGACACCCCACCGAGGGGAGAGGTTTCTCCCTAAATGTTAATGGGCTTTTGCTGGGGAAATTTATTGGAGTCTGTTTTTTTGGAGCATGCACATACACAAAGTGCCAGGTGTTTCTCCCCCAACCTGCCACCACCTTTCCATTTATTACTCTCGGCAGTGCATTTAAATGAACAGGACTTTAATGACGATAATAATGCGCCTTCTAAAAGGAACAGAGGCTACAGGTTGCCATATGTGAGAAAGTACTTGTCTCACTTTCCCACTCACATCTGGCAGTCCAGTTCATTTCATAGTCTGGCCAGGATCTGGCGAACACGAAGCATGAATTCTCACATTGACAAATTAAAGTAATTTCACAGAAATTGCATCAGCTTTCTTTCAGTGCTACCGTTTCTAATATGCGCCATACAAAGGGTCACAAGGTTGGAATAATTAATTAAACTTACACAAACTGTGTAACTTGAATGCATTTAATGTTTTTCAGTGTCAGGGAATATATAAGACACAAATTCACACTCTTATGCTTCAGCTAGACCCATCTGAGTCTTTGTTCTTTTGTTAGCGGATTTAACAATGTTCCGGTGCATTCCTCTGCTAACTTGAGTCCTCTGTGGTCAGTTGTGGCCCCGACAACCCCCAAACTCCCAGCATGCTTTAACTGGGGTTCAAACACCCTGTGATCTGAACTGAGGTCTGTGCAAATGTGTGCCCTGTGTGGCCCACAAAACGCCTTGTAACCATGTTTTAATGCAGACAGAGCTTTAAACTTAACATGCATGAAAACACACGCCACTCCTGGAGGAGCTGAACTACAGTGTTGCATTTGACTTTATTCTTTTTTAAAGGAATATTTAAAAATTCAGTCATCATTTACTCACCCTCATGTCATTCCAAACCTGCATGAATTTCATTTTCTGTTGAATACAAAAGAAGGTATTTTGACGAATGTTTCAACTGTTTTCTGTTTTTGTACAATGACAGTCAATAGGGTTTAAAACTACATTAGACCCACAAAGTCCGCAAAATATATTCTTAAGTGTTCCACAGGGAAAAAAAAGTCATACGATTGTTAATATATATATTTTTTTATCCCTATAAATAAACTTGTTTAATTACAAATGTATGCCTTACTGCCATAGATCACAAAACTAACTAGTCTATTTTTCCTTTGTATCCTCTAGATATTCAGGACTCAAGCTTCAAAGCAGACTCAAACTGCAAGGCTAGAAAAGAACGGACTGCCTTTACCAAGGAGCAACTCCGGGAGCTGGAAGCGGAGTTCACCCACCACAACTACTTGACCCGCCTGCGCCGCTACGAGATCGCTGTCAACCTTGACCTCACTGAGAGACAGGTACGAAAGATACTTCAGCTCATGCTAGTGGTATTTTTGGCTAAAAACAGTGAAGAAAACATTCATCCGTCAAGTCTAAATGAGTCTGTATGAAATATGATTGACAATTCCGAAGCAGAGCCGTCATCCCATCAATCCCTGACTTCGCCCTTCAGCGATTTTTGAAATAGGCTCTTTTTTTTCTTAGGCTCAGACCACACTTAGCTTGGTCCTTGATGGTTTTCCCAGGCCTGAATCTCAAGCACATGCCAGATCCCAGCACAAATCTGGGCTTCTCCCGAATCCCTTTGCAACCCTTTCTCCACTTTTTCCGATGCATCCTACATATCTTGGCTGTCTGCCACCCTTTGCTTTCAAAATGAGTGGCAGACAGATTCAGTCAAGAAGGAGAATGTAAAAATAGTGTGGGAACAGATGGTCCATGTTCCAGTGTTTCCACAGGGAGCGAGGGATGCACAGGGGTCACAGACTTACGTTCCTCTGAGCTTAGCCGTCAAAAATAATGTCACAAATCTCTTGATTTGCTGGCTGCAGAATTATTTCAAATCACTCAAGAGAGTATGCATTTATTCTCAAAATCATTTCCAGACTGTTTTAATGCATCATTGTTTTTATTCACAGGTGAAAGTGTGGTTTCAAAACAGACGGATGAAGTGGAAGAGAGTGAAAGGAGGACAGCCTACATCTCCTCACGACCTTGAAGCAGATGAGATGGACTCCGCCGCGTCGCCCAGCTCAGAGTAAAACTCAGACCTAGACATTTGCTCATATTTACAGTCACCCAAATTACCCTGGCCATACACACAATGTCCAATTTTTCACTAGTCCTTCCACGTATCCTGTTACACTGCTTCATGGACAAAAGCATCCGTGCTTCCTGTTGCTCTTTTCGCTCAGATGAATAATTATCAACAGAGCTTCAACGCCTTGGAAGCACCATCCACTTTCAGTCCACATGTTTCACTTTCATTCATAAACACATCAAGTGAAATCAGAGGCCTATAAAAACCCAATTACTCACATGTAAAAACAATTTATATCAACTGTTCATGCCCTGGTTTAATAGCTTTGACCTCCAGCATGACGGCATGATGTAGGTCTTTCACACTGTGGTGATGGTGCCTGAAGCCTGATCAGAACCACCTGTGAAGGTCCACAGAAAGACTAGACGGTCTCTGGATCACGTCAAACCACCAAAGCATTGATGTCACATCTTTATTTTTACCCTAAATTGTGTTGTCAGGTTGCTCTTAGAATGAACCATTTCCCTTGTTGAACTTTTTTCTGTACCTCTCTTTTTATATGAAATGAATAAAACAGATGTTGCATAAAAATGAGAAAAAAAATAATAAATAATTTGAAAACTGAGGAAAAAAAACAAATTGTGATTTTTTTTCCCCTTCTAATCTCATTTGAATTGTAATATGGACAATTTTATACTGACACCTGCTGGCGTGGAGGCAGAATTACATCAAAAGTATGTTAATAACATAAATTTCATAAATTTTACATAAATATCAACAACAATCAATTCTGTGAGATTTAGAACTAATGCACTGGTTTGCATGACATGAATACATTATAAAATAGATTTATAATCCAAGATGGGTTGTTTCATTATAATTAAAGGGATAGATCGCCCCAAAAATGAACTTTCCGTCATCATATACACACCATCATGTCGTTCCATGACTTTTTTTCTTAAAAGACAAAAGAAAATATTTTGAAGACACAAGAAGATATTTTAAAGAATGTTTTAACTGTTTTCACTTATAAAATAAGAGGCATCATTGTGTGGACAAATGTATTTCTTCAAACGAAAGAACAAGATAAGTTATTCAGGTTTGGAATGACATGAGGAGAGTGACTGAAGACAGAATTTCAATTTTTGTGTGAACTATGCCTTTAGGCATAATAATAATCTTCCAGAAAGCTCTCAAAGCTCTGTTTAAAGTACAGTTTGGGATCAGCTCCACTCTCGGCTCCAAAATTTTGAAGAAAGCATCTGGATGAGCCCGAAAATCGATTTCAACCAGAACTTAGACCGGCCCATGTGGGGGCGATTCACACCAGAAGTCTGGAGAGTGACCGCTGGTGTAGTGCTGTGGAGAATAATAGGTGGGTAGGAGTGAAAAGATGACTTCTCAAGTACAGGATGTTGTTGTAGCAGGTAGCCAGTCATCCAATTTCCTGCTTCCCAAAGAAAACAGTGGTAAAGCATCCAAGGTCCAGGGACTCACAATGGTGGGCCTATACTCTGGCTGGCCAGCCGGCCAAACAAAGACTGGAGAGGTGAGTGTCCTGTGAGGTGGACCGGCGCAGGAATAGTTCCAAACACACCCATGATGGGGTTAAGACCCACAGTGCTGCTGACCTTGTGCCACCTCAGCTTGCTTTCCACCATTACATGCACTATAATTGCTTTTTTAGTAATGACTATGAAAATAAGCCATGCATATAAATGTAATTATGATATTACAGCCCCTAATAAAAGCACACTAAAGTGGTCCATTTACACCTGTGACGTTTACTAAAATAAACACAGTAGGGGATTTATTCTTAAAGATACATTCACATACGTGCTATTTAAACAGAACCGTACCGGTTTGTTTAATTTTGGCCCCCAAAAATAGCATGTTAAGTAATGTGATCTTGAATACTCGCACTCGTTTGCCCCGTGACTTCATTTAGACAAGGATTCTCTAGGGTTAAAATGGAGAGAGGAAATGAGAGAAAGAAAGACAGATGGTAGAGAAGTCTGGTCTACTGAACAGGATGAACGCTCACAGCTTAGACTGACAGTTAACTAAGGAAACCAGAAGACAAAGTAGGGCAGTTTCATCATTCTGTGGCTCAGCACTTGATGACGAATATGCATTTCAGTAAGAGACATTTTAAAGTAGCTTTTGACTAAGCTTTTTCAATTTGAACTTTTTGTGGGCAGTAAAACAATGAGACACAAAAATACATTTGTTTGGATATGCAATAGATTCACTCTGCAATGCAACAGCATTTCATCTTTCTCAGAGACAATAAATATAGTAGAAACACATAAAGAGGCTGGTGATGTTTGGCGTTCTGTGGGGTGGGTGGGGGTGTGATGAATTGCCGGAGGTGTGCAGGTCAGATCTATGAGACGTCTGCAGAATTAAAGCATGGCTTACAGGCCTTGCTTCAGTGCTGTGGTCCATCTGTATGGTGTTATTGTTTACAGAGGCAACATTTCACTTTGACATCAAAGCTTCATGACCCTTCACACAGCTCAACTATGCAACCACAAGCCTCGCCAAACTGCATTTTTGATAACTACACTTTATATATATATATATCGTTTTTATTGGGGAAAGCATATTCAAGTAAATTTCAGAGTGAGTTTTTAGCAGATAAAGCCTTTTAAACTATATCAAAAGAAAACCTAATAACATAAAACACTTCTTAGATGCAAATTACACAATATTATTTACATACAGTAATATGATCAGTCTATTTTTGTTAAGTATTTTCATTAATAAATTTACATTCTGAAATTAATAAATTCTTCCAAAATATTTATTTTTATTAATTTGCATATTTCTTTTTTTTCAGCTATTTATTTCTTTATTGGGCTATCCCATCTATTAGACACATTGTAACATAATAAAAAAAATCCTTTCATAACATAAATAAATTCTATCATTGTAGGTGATTTTATTTTAATCACGTTATTAATCATTTTTATTAATTATTTCTTTTATATACAAATCACATTTATTTGTTTGTTTGTTTATGCTATTAGAGCCATCAGATCTCAGAAACCTTTCATGACATTAATACATTTTTCCATAGCAGGTAATTATGTATTAACTTGGTTTATATTCTTTCTGTGGTGATCTTTTTGTATTTATTTATCACTATTCACTATTAAGGTTTACTGTAAAAAAAATATCTAAATTATAATTAAATGTTGTTTTTTTGGTTTTTTTTTTTTATTAATTTTTTTTTATTTTCTTTGTATGTAATATATCTTTTTTGACTACAAGGATGTTTAGTTGAATGAATGAATGAATGAATGAATCTCATAATCTGCTCTTACAGCCAATAATAATCAGTTATTTTAGCTTTATTACCATAGCTTCTGACTGTCACTTCTAGTCTTAAGACAAGCTGCAAATTTACTCTAGTTTCTGTCTTTACAGAACTGTCTAATATTTGCTACCTTGTCTAGGGAAGAAACTGCTGGGAAGGAGGGGAGGAAGAAACAGAGGAAATCTGTGATAGCTTCCGCACATCCTCCCAAGACAGTGCTTCCACTGGAGAGGAAAAAGTAGAAGAAAAATGCATGTGTATTGCCTGTTCAGGTGTGTGTACATTTGTGTAAGTGTGTGTGAGAATCTTCTGAAACAGCTTCTATTTAGAGGATGTGGTCAGCGAAGATCCGTGCCCCCCAAAAGCCCCTGTAATGATTAGTGATCCCCTCAGGAGAAGTAAATCTCACAGTTTCATTGCACAATCATTCAAGATGGGCCAGAGACATGCAGCCTAGTTTTAAATTATGCAAGACTTCCTGCCATGTTCTTTTGACAGCCCTTACAACCCAAAGTTTTTTAATCTACTTAAAATAATGTCTTTTGTTGTTTGTCAGTAGTTTGGACTGACCTGCATTTACCTCACAGAAGTAAAGAAAAAGGACAGGACAGTACCTGGCCTCAACACCCCATGAATAATCTAGAATGAAACATGAAAATCACTGCTTGACCCATATGTACAAAATGTTTAATCGGGAAACCATAATGTTAAAAGAGGAAAACCTCTGAGTACCATCTACCATCTTAGTCTATATAATCTCTGGCAATAAAATTACTTAAAAAGAAAAGAAAAGAAAAAAAAAGGTCCTGACACAATTCAAGTTTCACTATCTAAATTTGATGGCCATTCACCTTTTTCTCCTTCAACCACTGTGTGGTCAGTTTTGCTGTGTGCTTTAGGTCATTGTCATTTTGGAAGGTAAACCTTCTTCCCATTAACAACTTCCTGGAAAAGGACAGCAGATTTTCCTCAAGAAATTGACTGTAATTTGCCCATTCCATTTTTTCTTCTATTCTGATAATTACTCCAGACCTGCTGCAGAGAAACACCCCATAACAGGATGTTACCCCCTCCATGCTTTACTGCAGGAATTGTGTTATTTGGATAGTGAGCTGTATTGGATTTCTGCCAGACAAATTGTTTGTGGTTGATTCAATTTTAGTCTCATGTGGCCTCAGAATCGTCAAGGTGCGTTTTGGCAAAGCTCAGTCGTGACTGCATGTGGCCTTTCCTGAGAAGTGGTTTTTTTCTCACACCCTACCCATATAAGCCACATTTGTGGAAAATTTTGTATTTTGTATTTTTGATACTCTTTGTCATAAATTCCTGCAGCTGCTTCAGAGTTGCTGCAGGCCTCTTGGTAGCCTTGCTGACCAGTTTTCTCCTGGCTCCTTCATCCAGTTTGGAGCGACGTCCTGATCCAGGGAGGGTCTGTGTTATACCAAATACCTTCCACTTCTTAATAATAAACTTCACTGTGCTTCTAGGCATTGATAAAGGCTTTGGTTTTCTCCTGACTTGTGCCTGTTAACTTTTGACAGTGCCTTGCCACCCATAGTTGATAATTTGCTTCAGTTGCAATACCAGTGACTGAAATGCTCCAGGAAAGCTCTTTCCATGCTGAGCTAATCAAAATGACCACAACTGATCACAGTTGAAAGTCAAATGGCTTTGTTTCAAATGGCTAATTCTACTGGAAAAGGAAAACTTGATGGAATCCAAAATCTCTTGGAAGACCATTTTTTTTTCAGCGTCTGATGTGAGCATGTGTGTCTGTGTAAATGGACACTGGAGGACCTTGATCAGGGTCGGCTCACTCTGCATCACTCAGCTCGCTACAAACCATGGGAACACTTTGGGTAGGGGAAGTAAGCTTCATGCAAGGGCTGCATCTAAAAATAAAGCCACAGGATCTTTAAGCAAATGTTTAAGCAAAAAATTGTGTGTGATGATATTGGCTTGTAAAGGTAAGAAACAAATGGGCTGTTTTGGAATTCAATGTATCAAATACTGTCCAGAATGACACCTAATGAGACACATCAGGTAATGACGTAAAATTAAAAATATTTATGGCCCTCAACTGTCTTATTTTAGAGAATATGATGAAAAGTAGTAACAAGATGTAATTAAAAGGGTTTAATCTTTTAACATCTATCCTATCCATCTATCCTATTAACACTAAAATGATTGTTTTTAATTATCTATTGATTTTCTTTCTTCAAAATCAATAAGAAAAGTTCAATCATCAAAAATTCAAAGTTCAAAATCATCCATACTAGAACGGACTTGGCAGGTGCATTAATATACAGATTTTAAATATGCTTTATATGTCTGACTGCATAAAAACTATACTGTTACTTGCTATCTTGTTCAAAAAGCTTTCTTCTTCTGCTTTCAAGAGTTGGCTGAGATCTTAGCCTTTTTTGAAGTATTTAGTTATATACTTCATCTGCTCAACACACTCCCATATTTTCCCTCTTCTAACCACCCCCACACTCAGACTCCATCTCCCATAAGGCCATGGGCGGGGGGCTGGGGGTGGCGATTGCTGCGCTGTGGTGTGACAGACTGGGATTTCTGGAGCCTTAACACTGTCTTTCATCAGCATGGTGCTCCTGGGCCCGGAGTTGGGTTTCAATCCGAGTCTGTGTTTGCAGCACGTGGGAGGAGGGTTTCTAACACATGGATCCCGTTCCCACTGAACAATGAAAGTCCTGTCAGTTCGCGCTCCCTCACCGGGGCGGTATGAGTGTGATGTCACAGAACATGAGCCCACCCATTCTTCACAAGCTAAATCGGAGACATGCATACACCAGCAGCACCGCCGCACTGAGCTGGCTCTAATTAACACCTGTTTTTACGAGCATGTTCCCCCTGGCTGGGGTAAGCTGTTTGGTCTGGGCAGGATTAGCGTGTGAGCAGTGGTAATGCCAGGCCTGTGTGTCTCACTCACGTCTGTTGGATACTGAGCTGCACAGAGCAGACAAACAAAGCTCAAATCTCAGACACGAGTGGCTGGAACTGTCCCTATGTGGGCAACCTGCTTGGCCTGCTGCCTACTATTTACTGACCATGCCAACAGGGCTGCCCACAACCGCAATCCAGTTCTTTTATGAAAGAATTTACCTTTTTAATGAGGATTAGACTAAGGGCTGTACATATGTTTTTGTTTTCATTTTTATTCCATTAGAATTTTTGTTTGGCTTACATTCAGACATTATCAGCAATACTGAAACAACATTTTGCATCATCTTATGCATATATACACTACTTTCCAAACCAAGTGTAAGATTATTTGTTATTATTTTTAAAGAAATTCTTACTTTTATTCAGCAAGGATGCATTAAATTGATTAAAAATGACATAAATAAATAAATATTTAGTAACATTATACAAGGTTTTATATTTCAATAACCACTGTTCTTTTGAACTTTTTATTCATCAAGGGGTAACACTTTACAATAAGGTTCATTAGTTAACATTAGTTAACTACTTTAGTTAAAGGGGTCATATGATGCTATTTAAATTTTTCCTTTTTCTTTGGAGTGTTACAAGCTCTTGGTGCATAAAGAAGATCTGTAAAGTTGCAAAGATTAAAGTCTCAAATCCAAAGAGATATTCTTTATTAAAGTTAAGAGTCAACCACGCATACCTAAAATGATGTGGGAACATTTGCATAACGCTGCCCAAATGTTCACGCAAAGAAAGAAGGCGTAACTTTTATTCTCGCTGTTGCTGCCGCTGCCGCTGCCATGTTGTGGAGTCACTGTGTGTTTCTTTGTGAAAACAAAACTACTTTGTTTGGTTTTCCAAAAGAGGACACAACTAGAAATCAGTGGTTAAGTTGTATTTAATTACAACACTGTTCCAGAACAGTTCAACCCTAATTGAGTGCAGCGTTAGTTCAGTCAGGCCACGGAGGCATAGTGCTGCGACCAGCTGACGCGTTCAGCTGTCAAATCGCTCCAATCACTACCATTCTCCTATTAGACACAGGACATATATACATGTACGTGACACTACTGCTCGGTAAGTATGCTCAAATGGCTCGCAACCCTCCCTCCATCCCCATTATAAGCATGAGCATATTACTGTGCACCTTCTGGTTGTCCTCTTCTTTGTTTCAGATCACTAAGGCTTTCAAGTCCCGGTTGGCATGGAACTCACTGCTGAGAGACACTCATCCTCATAACCAAGCTACAGGATAGACGTCCCACTGCCACATCTACACGATTACCACTGTTTGCTTGTAAAGACATTATTAAGTGTCTTAATTGTCATGTATTTCCAAGCTGATGGTTCCAGGGGGTTAATGTTTAAGCTCTTGTATGTTCAATTAATTTGGGAGCAAGAACCCCCATAAGGAACCATACCGCCAAAGATAAATTGTGTTCAATAAACTCAAGTTACTTGCCAAAGTGGTCCTGTCTGAAATATTCAGATGTGTGCAGTATTTTACGGAGGACGAGGACTGTTTCCTGGAAGAGTAGTCTACAATGCCAGTGTCTGTTATAAAGTGGGGCAATTCCAACTTTGCAAGGACAGTCTGGCACTTCTGACTCACAGTCAAGTATGTTTTCATATTTAAAGAATTTGCCACTGATGATTTAAACGTGATTTTTTGAGCAGTGTAGAGTAGTGCTTGTTGTTTGTTGTTTCTCCTATGACAAATGCAGACATGGTTTTATGATTATGCAACACGATACGCAACACAACGTGTAAAAAGACAGTATAAGTCATTATAATCAGTATTATTTGGCCACTGGATGCTACAAATACCTTGTTTGTAATGGGCTTTATTGGTTTTGTCTCATTGTGCTGGGACTCAGCATCACATTATGTTAAGGGGCGTAACAATTCCGTCACACGCTTGAGGCATTCAGCCAATCACAACGCATTGGATAGCTGGCCAATCAGCGCACACCTCGCTTTTCAGAACAATGAGCTTTGTAAATATTGGCGCATTTCAGAAAGGCGGGGCATAGAGGAGCAACAGTAATGTACAATGTTCTTTTTAGCAATCCCATATGACCCCTTTAACTAAGCATGAACAATATTTCTACAGCATTTATTAATCTTAATTAACATTAATTTCAACTTTTACTAATGCATTATTAAAATCAAAAGTTGTGTTTTTTAACATTAATTAATGCAGTAGTAACAAAGTAGTAAGTAGTAACAAAGATGAATAAATACTGTTATAAATGCATTGTTCATTGTTTGTTCATGTTAGTTAATACATTAACTCATATTAACTAATCATCAGAAGCGCCAATTATAATGATTTATCTGTACATAAACACACTGCGTGTCGTTTTTAATCATTTCAAATGAGATCATTCTTGGAAAGGCACAATGCTTGCAACATAATCAACTTGTGCATAATTTCTTGCCACAGTACCTCTTCCAGTCTGGGCATGTGTCACACTTTGTTGTGAACCCAGGACATGAAGCATTCGAGATCTGTGGTGTAACACATAAAGCTAGTCGCTCATGCACGTTCAACAGGCTGCTGAGGAGAGGTTTCGGTGTGAGAATGAGCTCATAAAAAAGTTCCTTAGCATGTAAAATAGATTAGCATGCGAAGCAAATTTAACACTAACTTAGCTTGTGGATAGATTGATAGCTGAAGAGCCACATTAGAAGGAATGGCAACCGGTTAGAATGCTAACCAATTAGCATGTCAGTTCCACAATCCCTTGCATAAATGTGTTCTGCTGACTCCAAGCCAGTGGACACATGCTGTTAGATTTTTTGAAATTCAGGGCAGGTACTTTCTCTCACTTTAGGATCACCTAGAGCAGGAAGTGAAAAACCTAGAGTGGAGTAGAGCTATAATGGTGTCATTACAGAGCATCTTCTGTACATTGCTAGGCCACATGCAGTGCTTGATGCTTTGGCTTCATTTGGAAACATTTCACTGGTGGGGAAAAAAATACAATCTAACTGGCCAAGTTTGATGCATAAGTTACTCAATATTAACTTCTTGTTTATAGAACTGATGCATAAAATCAATAAAACCTTGATGACATTCAGTACGACAGTGTGATATTTCTTACATGTGACATAATAGCTGTGAGGTCACACAGCAAATGTCAACATGGATTCTTATTAGTGATAATAACAACAGAAGCCTGACAACACAGTTAGCCTTTATGTTGTAAAAAGATCAACAAACAACATCTCCGTTTTACTTAAGACAACAGGACTGGGACTGTCCTCAGATTTCTCGTCTTTGAGAAAAACATTCTGAAATCATCTGAACAAATCTAATTAGTCTTTGGTCCTGTCCCACGAGCAAACTATGTCAGCTGCCTTCTCTGGCATCAGTCAGAGACTCTCGTTCTCTGGTCAGTGCCTCCTCTGGTATTAAATGAGATATCTGAGAACTTTGAGAACTTTTGGGAAAACAACAGTCAGAGGTCAGAGCAGAGTTCAAGGATTGAATGAGTCGCGCTGAGGATTGTGTGCTGGAGGAAAGTGAAGCAAACCCACTGGGGCACTGAGAACATGCTACATACTGCGTAGAGTATGTACACACACGTGCACATCAAAATTGTGACTTTCCATGGACATATGCAGTTCTTAAATTTAGCTATTTGCAATTTCTATAGACAAATGAAAATCCCCACAGTGTAAGATTTGCCCACACAGATTTCACAGTGGATTCACATGTTGTTCTTATGGTTTCATCACGTTGACCAGCAGAACATACATCACTACACTATTAACAATAGACAATGGGCCTTTTTTTTTGCCTATGCTAATTCCGTCTCAATTTTTAGACCTTAGTTCAATGAAAACAGGGAAGTTCAAACCACAACTATAGCTGTAACACAGAACGATATCACTGGAATCACTTGACAGGTCCTGAGGAGTTTTTTCACCTATTTGGCCTTCAAATCAACATGTAGGTAACATCTAGGTAAGACATACACATAGAAACAAGTTTCTCAACTACAGAATTAAAGATGTAGAGAGATTCAAAGTTTATCGACGTCGATGTCCAGTGGCGGATTTGGGTATGGGGGACATGGGCAGCCAGGGTTTTTTACCGCGGCACAGAAATATCATGCCACTGTGTGGGTCAGTTAACCTGGTCAGGGCAGTAGGGTATGATGTGTAACAACTAAGGTGTGTTCGCAAAAGTGATAGACAGAGTGTTTATGCCTTTTGTGTAGCTTTGAGCAAGTTAGCATCTGTAGTTGGGCAATAAAATGTGTACTGTCTTTCACAATTGTCACTTTTATGTACTATTGTATGTAAACTGTGTATACTGTTATTCAGTTCAGTTCGGTTCAGTACACTTGTTCTGTATTATGTAACATAATGTCTGTAGTCACTTAAAATCTCATAGTCTTATGTAAATTAGCAGCAAGGTCTAAACAGTAAAGAAACAGTTTTTTACATTATATACATACATTTGTTTCCTTTCAAAGTATGTCAGATCAGTAAGCAGTAAGGCACATAACAGCTGGACATAATCCTGCCACTTGGAACAGCCTTTTGATACACTACAAACCAGCCTTTGATTTCCGTAACACTGCTGTAAATTAGCTGTAGTGGGGAATAAGATCCAGCATGCTGTCTGCAGCCCCTTTTCCACTTGTCTCCATCCACCACACCATCAGGACTGTGCTCCCCAGTCACCTGCTTTCATATCCCCCCCGACCATATAAATGAAAGACAGGAAATCTACCCTTGCAGTGATTACAGTGAAATTTGTCCGAGTCTGAATAGGAAGTCTAAGCAGCAGTCCAACCAGCTCCTGCCAGGCGATCGGTTTTCAGAGCAGGCCCTAGTGTTATTATAACATAGTCCATCACAGTTGAGCCCCATTCATCTCATCCAAGCTTTATAAATCTAGCTCACTGCATTCTGGGTTTATCCACAAACGTGCTGTTTCTTTTATACCCTACTGTCTATCTACCAAATCACTGTCTCTGTATTTTCTTCTAAGAATACTTCTGAAGTGATTTTACCCCACTTTTATTCAATGTCTTTCAGTTTGACTCACAGTTCATAAGCAGCTCCAGACTGTTCTCAGAACTTTGAATTGTGTTATTTTTTATATATATTTTTATATGTATCTATCTATCTATCTATCTATCTATCTATCTATCTATCTATCTATCTATCTATCTATCTATCTATCTATCTATCTGTCTGTCTGTCTATCTATCTATCTATCTATCTGTCTATCGGTCTATCGGTCTGTCGGTCTGTCGGTCTGTGGCAAAGCCATTTTTAGCTTTATATTTTTGTGCAAACCATGACTTTTTTTTTAGGATTCTTTGATTAATAATGAGCTTAAAAGAACCAAACTTATTTGAAATTGAAATATTTTGACTTTTTTGTTACTGTCAATTTGGTGCATCCTTTGCTAAGTAAAAGTATTAGTATCTTTAAAATGTTTAAACACTAATATATAATATAGTAATATAGTAATATATATATGTTTAAACATTTTAAAGATATTAATGCTTTTATTCAGAAAAGGATGCACCAAATTGATAAAAAAATGACAGTAAAGACAAAATATTTCAATTATATATACATATATATATATCATTTCTGCACACTTATGAGACACAGTCAGACACAGTGGAGACCAAACAGACGGAAAAGGAGCCACACTCTAAGCAACACCTCATTCTGTCCCTTTTGAAGACTGATAGACACCTTGAAGAAAATCTGATACATGGGAAAAACAACTATGAAATCAGACTTTTATTTAAAGAGCTCGACTGTCGATCTCCAATATCCCAAGTGCTGGTGCGGAGCTGAAGGGAGGGAGGGGGTTCTGGGTGAGGTTTGCACTGTTGTTTTCTGAACCACTGCCAGGAAAAGTTTAATGGCTATGGAATTTGGACAGGAAAAATGCAGGCTGGAAGTTTCAGAGGAAGCAGGGATTTGTGGCTCACGCAGCACCTCTGTTTGTGTTCTTCTGGGTTGGCTCCACTTCGGCCACCGCTCTGCTCCGCTTCTAGCAAGGAAGAGCGTCAAGCGCTTTTCCACATATGGTTGTGGTGCCCCAGGAGAATACCTACCGGCGACATGCAGGCCACAGCCTATAGACCTCCACCCTTCACATACACACACAATGCTGGACAGATGTAGTGCTAAAACTCACATAGCTCACAAGCTCTAATTGAATACAATACAAACGCTCAGTTCCAAAAGCACATGATACTCTAACCTATTCCTCCATTGTCTTCAGAGAATGTGACTTTTTTTAAACTTGACCTTTGAACTCAAGTTCCATCGTGGGATGCAAAACAAATGAAATTTTAGACAAATCTCAATAATGTTACTCAATTTATTAAATCAAATATGCATACAAGATCCAACCAACCCACACACAAAAACAAAAATCTATACTATTTTGTTTTTGAGTTCGACCGCAGTTTCTATACATGACCTCAAACATGGAAACTATGTGCTAACTTGAGTTTGTGGGCTAAAACAGTAGTTTTGCCAATGCAAGTCTACATTTGATATATGGATAATGCACTTTTCCTGCAAATTATGATTTGATGGTTATATCATATTGCTTCCATTTCACATCAACAATTGTCCCTAGACATTGAATATTTTCAACATAAAATCTCACTCCTTGCAACGTGCACATCTCCATGCTCCAGATGTTTCACAGTCAGCTCTCAGTCCCCATGGGTACTGACTCAAAGAGGAGCTGGTTATGAGGAAAGGGAGGCTTGTATCACTGAGATGATGTCTGCAGTCCCTGTCAGCAGTAATCATCCCTGCTCCCTATCACTCAGCTCACACCTCCACACATTCCCTCTCTGTCTCACCACACAGGCCCAGGCTAAAGTCTTCTATCCAGACTCGGTCAGGCATCACTATCCAACCAGGACCATTGATTTTTTGGAACATATCTCCTTCCAGTTTTTAGAGTCTCTTATTTAGTGTTTGGATTAAAATGGGCTAGCACATACTAACATAGACTAGATCTGGGCCTTTTTTGTATTGGGTAACTCCACATTCCCATCAATAGATTCAAGTATCATTATCAATTCCATACTAGAAATATGTAGGTTTTAACTGATATTGTACTGAATATCATGTAGTATTAGCATGAATATGAATAAAATGATAACTTTATGTATTTATATTATGAAATATATATTTTATGATTTTTTTAAAGAAATTAATACTTTTATTCAGCAAGGACATATTAAACTGATTAAAAGAGACATTTAGATTGTTACAAAAGATTTCTATTTCAGATAAATGTTGTTCTTTTGGACTTTCTATTTAGCACAAAATACTCAAAAATGTTTCCACAAAAACATTAAGCAGCACAGCTGTTTTCAACATTAATTATAATCAGAAATGTTACTTGAGCACCAAATCATCATATTAGAATGATTTATGAAGGATCATTTGAATCTGATGACTGGAGTAATGGCTGTAATAAATAACTTTTTAAAATATATTAAAATAGAAAAAAGGTTATTTTAAAATTGTAATAATATTTCACAAAATTACTGCCACAAAACAGTTTAATAAATGAAAAAAAATGTGGGAAAAATTTTTATTACAGTAATTCACTGTAAAACAAACTTAAAAACAATGGATTTCGAGGCTAAAAAACAGATTCACCATGTAGAAGGAGAAATATAGAATCCTATAAAATCTTAATAAATAAAATATAAATGTATATACAAATATAGAATGTATTACTGCATTTAGTAGTTGATAATGTTTTTGCTTATAAACAATTAATTTAAAAAAAAGAAAACAAAATAAAAAAATTAAAATAATTTAGAAAATGAATTGTTTTGACAGCACTAATAGATACACATATATAGGCACATTTATTAATAATGATTATTATAAAGTATTAATATCAAAATCAATGTCTTTCCAAGTGCTCTCTGTATAAATACCTAACAGGGATCATTGCTGAGCAAAAAAACTTGAACAGCACCACACAAGTGTTAAGGTGAGACTGCTCAGCTCAACATTTGTTCATTATAAAAAGAGCACTTTTGTGCCTCAAACTTTTGTTTGTTTTGAGTCCAGACAGCTCTTAACAGTGAGCGCAAGTGGCCATGTGTAATGGTTTTGCGATCACTCCACAACACTTCTGAGTGAAGGAGGCTTGTAAAGGTCTGGTCATTAGTCTAACTCAATGATCAGCTCCAGTTTGGGAGGTGTGAGTTCAGACACTAGGGGCAGAAACATAAACAGACAGAGGAGGAAATGCTAATGGACAAATGGTCTAAATGTGAAGGGAGCAAGAAACACAAAAAAACCCTGGTGAAACACAGAAAGGGAATGGCCCCTGTAAAGCTCATACCTTCACTGCAGAAATCCCCCCTGCCAAGTGGAGAGTACAACTTTTGACACTGAAGCAGCATATAGGAAACAAACTTCTAGCACCCCAGTCCTCCCTAAACAAATAAACTAAAGCCTCATGTAGTCAACAACTGAGCAAGTGGATGTGATTCTCTGAGTCATCTGGAAAATCAGGATAATTCTCATGAAAACAGATCATTTGAAGGAAAACAACAAAAGAAATGGGAAAGTACATAAAAAAATCTCTGTCTAAACAAAGAACATACTAAGAAAAAAATGACAGGGTGAAAGCTGGAATGCCGTCTGTGGTTGGATCAAATAAGAAAGGCAGTGGTTTTGTTCTCTGATATCGATCTACTTCACCAGTATGTCGAGACACAGAAATGCTGTAATCAGTCTTTCAGCTCAGTGCCAAATGAAAGGGGCACAGACTAGAACAATCAAACTTCAGCGTTCAGTCACTAAAAAAGTACCAGCAAAAAGGAAACGGTTCATTTTGAAGTTCACCAAAAAATTTGAATTCTTTCATTACACAGCCCTTCGTCTTAAAAAAGCCTAATATTACCTAGTTTGATGATATTGAGTACAAAAATATTAATACAAGCTTTCTGTTATGTTGTTTATTTTACAAAATAAGAAGAGTTTTCAAATAATACATACATATACATATACATATACACACATACACACACACACACACACACACACACACACACACACACAAGATTTTTCAATAAATGAGATTTTCTTATTGCCACTTTTTGGATGCAGTAAAACACCCACAGATGTAGCAGAAAATATCTGAGTCATGTTTGCATTTTCTCCTGTCTCTGGTCATAATTCTAACCTTGAAACCAGAGATTAGGTATAAAATAATGTATTCAGAATCATTCGTAAATGTGAAAATCAACTGAGAAATTAACAAATATGGAATAATACAAGACTTCTTCACATTACAAATGGTTGTTGAAAGCAAAACTGCTACAAAACGCAAATCATAATTTGTGAGAAAATGCTAGAGCAAAACAGGCTCTGTTTTTGGAATTAGCAACCAACATTAGTAAGAAATAGTTATTGAATTTAATTCAGCAAATAGGCTCTCTCTCTCTCTCTCTCTCTCTCTCTCTCTCTCTCTCTCTCTCTCTCTCTCTCTCTCTCTCTCTCTCTCTCTCTCTCTCTACATGTTTACATAGAATATACATGCCTTTTTTGTGTCATACAGATTCTAATCAAAAGTCATACAGGTTTGGAATGACATGGGGGTGAGTAAATAATGACAAAATCTTAATTTCTGTGTGAACTCTTTAAATCTCTTTTAAAATGGAGCACATTCATGCAATTTCAGTTTCATCCAAGTTCCTGCACTCTCCTCCTGTTCTACCACTCATCGCCCTCTGCTGTCCCCTGTGCGTGACAGGACCATCCCAGGAGAGAGCCAGGGGGTCTTGGGGAGTAGTTCGGGGCAACCAGGGGATTTTGGGAACCTGTAGCTGAGCTCCCAGGCAAGGCTGGGCTGGAATAACGTGGCCTGTTTATTCAGCTGGTTGAGGGGAAAGAGGATGTGTTCAGGGCCTCATTAATCACGGGCGCTTCGGAAGAGATAAACAGCCAGGACCCAGTGGGGGTGCTGACGCTCCAGGTTAGCTGGAGCAGGGGAGAGTGGGGGTCTGTCCTCACCACAGGGGAGAATGTCTGAACACTTGCTGTAGAGTTGTTCGGGACAGCTTTGCGAGATTTGAAAATATGTATAATGAGCTATTTTAGACATTTTAATGACAGGAAAAAAATTAAACATTTATTTTTTATTATGTAATTATCTACAAATAAAACATATACACTAATGTTTAAAGGTTTTGTGTACACTTTTAAGGAGGTCTCTTAGCTCACCAGGGCTCCTTTTATTTAATCAAAAATGAAGTAAAAACTGTAACATTGTGAAATATTATTACAATTTTAAATACATGTTTTCTATATTTCAGTATATTTTTAAATGTAATTCATTCATGTGATGGCAAAGCTGAATTTATCAGGAGTCATTGCTCCAGTCTCCAGTCAGACTTAATTATATAAAATGTATCTATTTAGATACTTGTATTGTATCTTTTGATTAAGTTAATGCAATTAATGTTAAATGTATTAATTTCTTTCAAAAAGAATCTTACTGTTTAATAATAGCATACATATAACCATAAATATGTCACACTATTATACTTTACATTTTTTATGACAGTTGTTGTACATTCTTACAGGCTACAGTTATCATTTGATTACAGTCTTTATTTTGTAACACTTATTGCATTTAATGTAGTATTTATAGCATTATATGTCTCAACTGTTTCTACAAAACCCTTTGAAAATGAAATAAATCAATAAATAAATCCAGAAGTATATATAAATAAAAGTAATAAATTAACTTTTTAAAATCATAACAATATCATAACTTGTACTCCATCTACTTTTAAACATTTGTTTATTTATTTTTGACAAATAAATGCAATGCAATGTAATATTGCTACCAAAATAGGACAGAAAATTACACAAAAAAACATATGCAGCTATTTAAAATGGTGTTATAAATATTAAAATGCTAAGTTACATAATACTTTTTATTTTACTTTTACTCAAAATGGCTACAGAGAGTGCATTTATCATTTATGTTACATTTATTGAGCATTACGTTTATACTAGTTGTCATTTTTAAGGTATGATTTTTTTTACATAAAATTATTTTCAGTTTAAATATCCTATTAAAAATAAAAGTTAATACACCTAAAGGTCATATGGATGGCAGAGCAAACATTTAAATCTGAGGTAAACAAAAGCTAACAGGCCACATCTGCACCTGTGACAACAAACAAGACAGAAAAACACAAGCGCTGACAGAATATGATGAATCTCTCCTTCAGAGATATTCAGTGGGAAAGCTTCATTTATTTGACAAATTTCAAGAACGGGAAGTTCAACTCCACATATTTCACTTGCTTTATTTATTTCTGGGACTTTTGTTTGATCGTACCAACTTTTTCTTCAACATGTTTGTAAGTGACTGCACAATGACTTTCACAGAACAAACTCATTTTGAAGTCTTATTTGAATACAGGAATGTTCCACAGACGCATCAGCAAACAGGCAGAAAAAAAAATATAGAATCTGTCATCTGCAGATGCTCGGCCAAATGGGTGTTATTCTACACTTCCAGATGTTCTCCTGTCTTCTCTTCTCCTCATCAACAGAAAATAAAATGCTGCTGAAATCCCGATCCCTTCCAAAAAGCCTGCCATTATTACCTGCCGACCTTGTGGGCTTCTCACATGGCCCATGTGATTCACTACAGGCTGGCTTTCACTCATCTTCCTGTCCACATTTCACCAAGGAGGTGGGGAGAAGTGGTGAGGAAGGGGGAAAAGAACAGAGGGCAAATGAAAGAGATGGAGAGGGAGAAAATGAAAGCAAGAGGAGGAGATGATAAGTGTAGGTGCATGCTGGGAGAAACAGAGCACAGAAATGAAATGTTTTTAAAGTCAAATGACTGATCTACAGGCCTGACAGATGGGTTTAAATGTTTACAACCTGGCGAATGTGTTAAAGATATTGAATTTCCCTGTTTAGGTAAGATTGCTTGTAATGTTTATACAGGATTATTATGCAGTAAAGGTATACGTGGATGTGTGTCTCTGTGTACATTCAGAGGTTAAAGTCTAATTGGTTTTGAAAGTTCTGGAAAGAACAAGACATCACTGGTTTTCCATGGATTGCTTCCAATCACAGGTACAAATTAGCTGAGCTAAAGGATGTAAGTGCAAATACTTTTTTTTTTTTTCTCTCACATGCTTTCTTCTTATCGCACTCAAACACACAAACATACTTTCAACATTGATGTTCAACCATAAATAACTTATAAATTATGACTATGTTACATTGAGATCATGACAAGGATTTCCATGCATTGTGTGCTATGTAGTATAAGTTTCTTTTCCTAAATTTTACAAATTATAAAAATTGAAAATCATATTAATTTTAACTTAACTTAAACTTTCAGATCTTGCATTAAAATATCCAAAAAAATAATCACTTTCATTCCTGTTAGACTTGGCAATATCACGTTAAAAGACAAAAGCCAGGAGCTTACTGACATCATAACCCCAAAATGACATCATTTCGGAGGGAAAACAGCACCACACATAAGTATGTAGCAGTAAATTACAGTATATGATTTCTGTCCAATACCTCAAAAGCTATGTAAGCTCTTAACTTTAGCTCTGTGCTTTCATCCTATTAATGTTCTGTCTAAATATAAGTTATCATTAATAAAGTTTAAGTGAGTTTGACCAGAGCATATTTCTGACCGTCTGATATACTACATTTATGAATTTAGATAGAACTATTTAAATTACAACACAAGAATATTCATTTCGTGAGATATACGGACATCTCATGTTGTCCTGCCATCTACTGGAGAATGGATAAATATACCAGCAAATGTACTAAAGAAGCAAATTCACTAGTTGACTTGATTAAAAAAAAAAAACTATATTATTTTGTATATAGGCTATATTTATACATGCAATAGATGTTTAAAATGACTGAACCTTAAAAGAATAGTTCATCCAAAAATGAACCATTAACATCTTTTGAAGTGAAAAGCTGATTGTTTGTAAGAAACAATCTCTTCTGGCCAAAATAGAAGTCTGTAATCCATCAGCGTACTTGTTTAGAACTGTTTTAGACTGCTTTCGCTTGGTAAGCAAGTCATGCATTGTTACACTTCTCCAAATCTGTTCCAATGAAGAAGCAAACTCATCTACATCTTGGATGGCCTCCATTAAAGCTGCAATATACGCAAACCTTTAAGCAACCTATAAGCAATAGCAGTAAGTTAGACATAGCAGCCATTTCTGATGCCTATCAGTGAAGTAGAATACAATACGTAATCCAGCTGACACATAAATTAAAGTTAGGCCGGTTTCCTGTTAATTTAATTTAATTTAATTTTGGGCCTAATACAAACAAGTTAATTCAGGACAGAATATTCTCATAGTGACCACATGGTGGCGCCTCTTACCACAACTATTGTGATTTGAAACCTAAAAGTCAGTGTGCTCACATTAACGGTGTGAGATTACAATGATCTCAGAGTTAACTGACCCAGTCCAGAAGGTATAGTATTGCTTTTGTTGCAAAAACAACACATTTCTATGATGCAATTAAAACTAACACTTTCAGTTTAATTATTCTAATTAGAGGACCCATAGTGGATGAATAAAGTAAGCTTTATCCCTGCATCTGCAAATGCATGGAAACTGACTTGTTTCTCTCTTTTTGATAAATATATACAGCTCAATTGAATATAGCAGAAGTCGGGTGCTTTACCGAAAACCCACAGAGCTAAGCTCATGTTCACCTCCAACAGATAGGCCTCTGGATTTATTTCACTGGATTCTGTTTCTGAGCGATAGAGCCATAAACCTTATCGAGCACTTTTGCTGAATGACCCCATCTGTTCCTACTGACATCCAATGAAGTATGAATGTAAGAGTGAGAACGCTCGGGCCTGGAATGATGGCGACATGAGTACATAACTGTCTAATGTTTGCTCAATGACACAATCCTATTTTGCCACGCTTGAGCGTTACAGAGGCTGTATTGACTTTCACCATGGCAGTGGCAGGATGCTCAGTTATGGGTAACAGGAGATGCTCCCAACTCCCAGTTTGCCCTGGGCTGAATGAGACATGATAGCCTCAATGAAAGACGATGTGCCCAACACTTCTGTTCAGAGCATGCAGGGGTAACAAAGCTGAGATTAACCTTGGTACTTTGTCCCACATGAACAGAACGATACTGTAATATTAAAAAATAAAAAACATTAAATCCCATGAGACAAAAAGATTTTGCAAGCCTATTTGTTAAGATACAACAGAATGTGATTTAGTGTCCCAAGAAACAGGACTGTTACAGTGGCAATCCCTGAAGGTGAAATGAACCCTACCATAGATATTCTCCCATGGACTGCGATGCTCTGCACAAACAGGTTCTCCAAAGGGCTTAAATAACAAGCAGCGACGTGACTTGTTTTGACTCTCCGGTGATTATGCAATAGCAAGTGTAACTGAATAGCTAAATATACACACAGCCGGTCAGACCCACCCATTCACACTAAAAATATTTTTGGCAGGAGGATCGATAGCATAACTGTCTTTTTATTTATGTCTAGATCTATTAATTATTAAAAATTATACATTTCTTTGATGAGCATGTTTTTCATTTCCAAATTAACTTTTTTTTTTATATATATTTTTGAGGCGCATACACTCTTAAAAATAAAGGTGCTTCACAATGCCATAGAAGAACCTTTTTGTCTAAATGGTTCCATAAAGAACCTTTGACATCTGAAGAAACTTTCTGGTTCACAAAAGGTTCTTTGTAGCTAAAAAAGGTTCTTCAGATTAAAAAAACACAAGAAAGAAACGGTTCTTTAAAGAACCTTTGACTGAATGGTTCTTTGTGGAACCAAAAGCGGTTCTTCTATGGCATCGCTCGAAAAACCTTTTGAAGGACCTTTATTTTGCAAGGTCAAAAAAAGGGAAAAAAGTATGAAAGGCTTGTAAAGAAAACCTTATTAAGTAGTTTTAAAATTACCCTTGTAATATTATACCCCCCCCCCCCCCAAAAAGAAAAAAAAACTAACAAAATTACTTCACTGCTTATTCATATTTGAAAAAAAAAAAATAATAATAAAAAAATAATAATAATTAAAAATAATAAATAATAAAATAAAAAGAAAATAGATTAATCAAGGTCAACAAGTCTCTTAAAAGGCATTTATTAATTATTAATATTCATTTAATATATATATTTAAATTATTATTTTGAGAATTTGACTTTCTATAAAAAAAAGGCTAGGTTATAAATGTTATGTTGTGAAACTTCCTAAAATCTTGATGATTTAATAATGAAATTAATTATTTGTGTTATTTTATGAATTTCATGTTATTTTTGATTTTATGTTCTCATACTTGTCATGCTGTACAAAAAAAAAGGCCCTTTGGGCTTAGAATATAGCTTGACCTTGACTTATACATTTATAACTTAACTTTTACATTTATTTAAAACCTTCTTATATGTATATATATATATATATATATATATATATATATATATATATATATGTATATATATATATTTTTACTTGATGGTTACACCACATGACGTTATGGACATATTTTTTTTTTTTTAGCTTGACCTTGACTTATACATTTATAACTTAACTTTTACATTTATTTAAAACCTTCTTATATGTGTATATATATATATATATATATATATATATATATATTTTATTTTTTTTTTTAATTTTTTTTTTACTTGATGGTTACACCACGTGACATTATGGACATAATTTTTCTTTTTTTTTGAAAACTGTTTTTCAAAGCCATATGAAACTAGCATGAACTCAATACAAGACCTGAGTACCATGAGCACAAGACCTGGCACATGTGTTTTAAACTATTTTATAGGTTTTGTTTGTTTGTTTATTTGTTTTTAATGAAAGCATCATAAACAAAGGTTATTTTATTCAGTGTTTTAGGTTTGATGTAAGGCCATCAGTGATCACTGGCTGCTCAGATAGGATAAAGCAGGTGAATGTAGCAGGTGCTGTGTTTGATATTCAATGGCTAAAAACAGCAGACATCATATGCTCACTATAACTCAAATGAATCATCACCTTTTGAACATCAAAGGGATCAAAGTTGGATGCATACACTTTATTCCTCATTTAACCCAAGATGAATTGGGTTTCTCACTCTTCAGGGGACACAGGAAGGTTTAGCATCTGATACCATTCTTCGAAAATGTACACAGAGAGAACTAGTCGCTGCTTTTTACACCATGTAACGAGATTCCCAGCTAATCAGTGACTTTCCTGCTTTATCTTAGCCATCAGGACACTGGGGAGGATGTGTAACCGAGACAAGGGCTGATGTCATGGCTTGATGGATAAGGTGGAGTTGAAGGGAGGGTGATGGAGACCATTTTGATGTTGTTGAATACATCACTGTTCAATATGCAGCCCTCAATTACAATCAGATTATTGTGAAATTACACGAGGAAATGGATGAACTTATATATGAAGAATACAATGGATGTACAGGTGCATCTCAATAAATTAGTATCATAGAAATCATAGAAAAGTTCATTTATTTCAGCAATTCAACTCAAATTGTGAAACTCGTGTATTAAATAAATTCAATGCACACAGACTGAAGTAGTTTAAGTATTTGGTTCTTTTAATTGTGATGATTTTGGCTCACATTTAACAAAAAAAAAAAAAAACACAAATTCACTATCTTGATGATTTTGAATACTTCATAAGACCAAAAAAAAAAAAAAAAAACATTTTTAGTGAATTGTTGGCCTTCTGGAAAGTGTTCATTTACTGTACATGTACTCCGATTTACGAACACCGTTCTAAGCTTAGAGCTGCTGAAAGGTTGTGGCGCAAATCCAAAAATACTACTGACCTTAATGTGTATCAGTCACTCCTCTCTTCCTTTTCTGCTAATGTCTCCACTGCTAAAAAGACATACTACCATAACAAAATTAACAATTAATCTAACTCTCGCATGCTTTTTAAAACATTTTCCTCACTCCTTTGTCCTCCTCCTCCCCCTCCTGCTTCATCTCTAATAGCTGACGACTTTGCCACGTTTTTTCATTAATAAAATTAAAAAACATCAGTGCACAATTTTTCCACACCACAATCCATCAAGCACATCTCACAAACAAACATACACTCATTCACATCCTTCTCTTCACTCTCTGAGGCAGTAGTCTCCAAACTCATCCTTTCTAATCATCCTACTACTTGTCCACTTGATCCTATTCCATCTCATCTCCTTCAAGCCATTTCTCCTGCAGTTGTACCTGCACTCACTCACATCATTAACACATCCCTTCATACAGGTGTTTTCCCCTCATCATTTAGACAGGCTCGTATAACTCCACTCCTTAAAAACCCACCCTCAACCCATCTCTTTTAGAGAACTACAGACCAGTTTCCCTTCTTCCTTTCATTGCAAAAACACTTGAACGAACTGTATTCAACCAAGTCTCTACCTTTCTCACACAGAACAACCTCCTTGACAGCAACCAATCTGGCTTCAGAAGTGGACATTCAACTGAGACTGCCTTGCTCTCAGTTGTTGAAGCCCTAAGACTGGCAAGAGCGGAATCCAAATCTTCAATACTTATATTGCTTGATCTATCTGCTGCTTTTGACACTGTTAATCACCAGATCCTCCTGTCAACCCTACTGACAAAGGGCATCTCAGGAACCGCACTCCAGTGGTTTGAGTCTTACCTATCAGATAGGTCCTTCAAAGTATCTTGGAGAGGTGAGGTGTCCAAGTCGCAACATCTCACTACTGGGGTGCCTCAGGGCTCAGTTCTTGGACCACTTCTCTTCTCTGTCTACATGGCATCATTAGGTTCTGTCATTCAGAAACATGGCTTTTCATAGCATTGCTATGCTGATGACACTCAACTCTACCTCTCATTCCATCCTGATGATCCATCGGTAGCTGCTCGCATCTCAGCTTGTCTAACAGACATTTCTTGCTGGATGAAGGACCATCACCTTCAACTCAACCTTGCCAAGACAGAACTGCTTGTTGTTCCAGCAAACCCATCGTTTCATCACAATTTCACCATCAAGTTAGGCACATCAACCATAACTCCTTCAAAACAGCCAGAAACCTTGTAGTTAGGATTGATGATCAGCTAACTTTCTCAGACCACATTGCTAAAACTGTCCGTTCCTGCAGATTTGCTTTATTCAACATTAAGAAGATCAGGCCCTTTCTTTCCGAACATGCGGCACAACTCCTTGTTCAAGCTCTTGTTCTGTCCAGGCTAGACTATTGCAACGCTCTCTTGGCAGGTCTTCCAGCCAATTCTATCAAGCCTTTACAATTAATTTAGAACTCGGCAGCAAGATTAATTTTTAATGAGCCGAAAAGAATACACGTCACACCTCTATTTATCAATTTGCACTGGCTACCAATAGCTGCTCGCATAAAATTCAAGGCATTGATGTTTGCCTACAAAACCACCACTGGCTCTGCACCCCTTTACCTAAATTCATTTCTTCAGACTTATGTGCCCTCTAGAAGCTTGTGTTCTGCAAGTGAACGTCGCTTGATTGTGCCATCCCAAAGAAGCACAAAGTCACTTTTACGGACTTTTAAATTAAATGTTCCCTCCTGGTGGAATGACCTGCCCAACTCAATCCGAGCAGCTGAGTCCTTAGCCATCTTTAAGAATCGGCTTAAAACACATCTCTTCCATCTTTATTTGACCCTCTAACTTTTTCACTCACTATTCTAATTCTATTTAAAAAAATAATAATTTAACTACCTTTTTAATCTTTTTGTATTCTATCTATTTTCTTTTCATTTATTATACAATTATAAAAAAGACCTCTAACACTAGCTTGCTCTATTCTTTTTCTATTCTATCTGTTTTCTTTTTATTTATTATATTATTTAAAAGCCCTTGCTACGTATACTGTGTTTAGGCTAACTGAGACTTGTTATAGCACTTATATATCGTTGCTCTTTTGTTGTTTTTGATTGCTTCCATTGTCCTCATTTGTAAGTCGCTTTGGATAAAAGCGTCTGCTAAATGACTAAATGTAATGTAATGTAAATTTACTCAATACTTGGTAGGGGCTCCTTTTGCTTTAATTATTGCCTCAATTCGGCGTGGCATGGAGGTGATCAGTTTGTGGCACTGCTGAGGTGGTATGGAAGCCCAGTTTTCTTTGACATCTGCATTTTTTGGTCTCTTGTTTCTCATTTTTCTCTTGACAATACCCCATAGACTCTCTATGGGGTTCAGGTCTGGTGAGTTTGCTGGCCAGTCAAGCACACCAACACCATGGTCATTTAACCAACTTTTGGTGCTTTTGGCAGTGTGGGCAGGTGCCAAATCCTGCAGGAAAATGAAATCAGCATCTTCAAAAAGCTGGTCAGCAGAAGGAAGCATGAAGTGCTCCAAAATTTCTTGGTAACGGGTGCAGTGACTTTGGTTTTCAAAAAACACAATGGACCAACACCAGCAGTTTGCTTTGCACCCCAAATCATCACAAACTGTGGAAACTTAACACTGGACTTCAAGCAACTTGGGCTATGAGCTTCTCCACCCTTCCTCCAGACTCTAGGACCTTGGTTTCCAAATGAAATACAAAACTTTCTCTCATCTGAAAAGAGAACTTTGGACCACTGGGCAACAGTCCAGTTCTTCTTCTTCTTAGCCCAGGTAAGATGCCTCTGATGTTGTCTGTGGTTTAGGAGTGGCTTAACAAGAGGAATACGACAACTGTAGCCAAATTCCTTGACACGTCTGTGTGTGGTGGCTCTTGATGCCTTGACCCCAGCCTCAGTCCATTCCCTGTGAAGTTCACTCAAATTCTTGAATCAGTTTTTCTTGACAATCCTCATAAGGCTGCTGTTCTCTCGGTTGGTTGTGCATCTTTTTCTTCCACACTTTTTCCTTCCACTCAACTTTCTGTTAACATGCTTGGATACAGCACTCTGTGAACAGCCTGCTTCTTTGGCAATGAATGTTCATGGCTTACCCTCCTTGTGAAGGGTGTCAATGATTGTCTTCTGGACAACTGTCAGATCAGCTTTCTTCCCCATGATTGTGTAGCCTAGTGAACCAAACTGAGAGACCAATTTGAAGGCTCAGGAAACCTTTGCAGGTGTTTTCAGTTGATTAGCTGATTGACATGTCACGGTATTCTAATTTGTTGAGATTGTGGGTTTTTGTTAAATGTGAGCCAAAATCATCACAATTAAAAAACCCAAAGACTTAAACTACTTCAGTCTGTGTGCATTAAATTTATTTAATACACAAGTTTCACAATTTGAGTTGAATTACTTTTCCATGACATTCTAATTTATTGAGATGCACCTGTATATTAGTGTGTGTGTCCATCTTTCTGTGCCAGCGGTGATATCTGTAGAGTGAGGTTTCGGGAAGGTGAGAAAAACATGATGGTGTACACTCACCTAATGATCTAAATTGAAGTAGATGAGCTTCTCTCACTCATTGTGAGTGGAGGTGTCTTTTACACTGGCTTTCTGTGCAGCATGAAATGAGCTCATGCCTTCAAATACCACAGACTTCATTTACTGACATTAGACAGAAGTCTGAGATCAGTCACAAGCTACCTGCTGCACTCCTGGCACAGAGGAGGATGTTTATTTAACATAGCACTATGTTTAAGTGAAGCAAAAGACAGTTTTGCTTTCTGTTAGGGAACAACAAAACAAGACATCCTTTTTCTCCTCCCAAAATATATATTATATAACTTAATAATTAGTATTACAATCATTGATGGCTTTGGTGATACTACTACTACTTCTAATTATAAAAAATATTGATAATAATAATAATAATAATTAAATTATATACTACTACTAATAAATATACATTTGTTATTGCATGCAATGAAAACTTTAGCAATTCATAATAATATTCATGTTTAAGCATCCATTTTCCATATCATAGACAATAATAAGGCTATTGGTGTCCGGTGGGGCTTGTAGCATTTAGAGTAAACAGGAAGTTAAGTGTGTGCACAGGCAGGCGCTTGGTAAGGTGCTGACCCTGGGATGTTTACAGTGCACCCAGGGCGTGAGGAAGGGCAGCTCGCCGGGCTGGGCCATGTCGACTGGAAGAAGATTCCCAGTGCAAACAGTGCCGTGTGAAACTCGGGAACAGGGTGTGCAGGCAAGGGCAGGGGACAAACTTTTTCTACAAACCATCTACTAAATAGTACAACTAAAAATAATCCCCACAGACGGGCTGGCCACTGACTTATCTGACTTCCTTTTTATGCCACGTTGCCAAATTTGGAGCTGGGCTGCTTTATATCCTGTACAGCAGAAACTAAGGCATCTTGTGTGCACTCCCTCTAATTTCCTTCAAACAGTTTCAGTTGATTTTAAATCCTGCATGTCTATATTTCTGCTTATTTGGAAATGGACACATCAGCACTGGTGCTTGAAACAATTATTGAGGCTGTAAAAGCTGTGCTCACCTTGGCTATATTTGGGTTTGTAGGCATTGTAGATGATTGAAACACTTGTTTATTGTGGCTGTGAAATTTAGAAGCACCTCTTCCACGAAAGTAGCAGATATGAATGCTAGCATAGAGGAGGAAAGGAGCGGAGGCTGTCTGTTGCTCTGCGGTCTGTTGTTAATCTTAGTGTGGTGTGATGGCAGACACTGTGCCAGATTTACACTCTCTGGCACCGGGTCATTGTGTCACACTGTCTTTGCCTGCTGGTCTGCACCAGCTCACATTGTAGCTACAGTGGAATTCTCAACACTGTGGGATACTAAAAAATGAGATGCAATTGAGAATTTGAATTTGTATTTGTACATTGTTAAAAATAAAATAAAAGCAATTCTGAGAAAAATTGTGAGAATTGCAACATCTGAAATAAATTCAGAAATGCAAGAAAAAAATATATAATTGTGAGATATACACTCATAATTGTGAGAAAAAGTCAGAATAGTGAGATAAAAAGTCACACTTACCTTTTTTATTTTGTATTATTCTGTGGCAGAAACCAGCTTCCATACACATGACATAAAGTAATACATTAAACATTAATTTAACAACATAAAATGTAACATAAGACCATAATACATAACTGATAGGAAAAAACTAAGAAGAAAAAAATAGGAAGAAGGAGGGAATGTTTTGTTAACTGAACAACATAGCATGTTTACAATCTTTTACTGTTAAAATTGCTATAAACTTATACAATGTATCTGTTTGTCTTTATTTCTGAATGTCTGAGTATCACTGTGCCCTTCTACAGCAGAACCACTGTGTGAATGTGCTTTTAAGCATGCCTCTGTCTATATTTTTGTAGGTCTGATGGGCATTTATGTGCACTTCGATACCAGTCTTTGCCTTTTATTCATTCCTTCTCTGTGTTTGGCTGTTGCCAGGATGCCTTCCTATGTCAGATTAGGCAGGAAATGCCTCCTCTGGCATCTGAGCAGGAATACGCAGCTCAATCCAAACATGGCCCAAGCACCTGCAGCCTCAGTCTCCTGCCTCAGACAGAGGCCTGCTTGTTTGTCAACAGGCCCTGTCCCTGTTTAAGTCAGGGTCTCTCCGTAAGCTCAGTGCCATAGAGGATCAATCAGACTGGCACAATAGGCCTGTCCTCCAGTGAGATCTTTCTGATGCCCACACAGCTGCACCAGCCCAGCTGAATGTAAACATCAGACGCAGTGACCTTTCCCTCTTATTCCCTCTGACAGCTTTTCTCTGGCTGCCAGTAGCACATCAGGAGTCCGTGGAGAAAACCGTTTTTTTGTGTGCTTGTTCTAAATTTGGTGGGATCGGGGCAGTGTGAAGACACAGAGGAGTGTTGTTAGCGTCTCTGACAATGTGGCTTTTGTTTACATGCTCAATTGTTGGTTCAGCCAACTAGCTGACATTTCCATTTATATCCCATTTTCCAGGCCATTTCCATGCTAATTTAAGGACAAAACAAAATCACATGTACTTCAGCTATAGTAATCTACTTGTGTCTGGGCCACAGAAGGAGCCGTGGGGGTAGGAGTGATACCAAAGTCTTAAAAACTGCCACGCTGAAGCAACTCATAATTTCTGTGTTACAATTTGTAATCCAATATTTCATATTATCACTATGTCTGTTATACTGTTAAAGTCTCAGGGCAATGGTTCTCAACCTTTTTGACTCTAAACCCCCCAATGTGAACAACAATATTCGAAGACCCCATGACTTTTCCAGATCCACTCTTAAAAATAAAACTTCTTTATTGACATCTGTGAAGAACATTTACTGAACCTTTCCATTCAACGGTTCTGTATTGTGGAAAAAGGATGTTTAGATTATTGAAACGTTCTTCACATTAAGAAAAACTGAAAGGAATAACTGTGAAAATGCCCTTTTGGAACCTTTATTTTTAAGAGTGTGTGTTTGTGATTTACTGGATAAGGATTTTTACACACACACACACACACACACACACACACACACACACACACACACACACACACACACACACACAGACATTCACAGACACACGGTCTGATGTGAATATGTATATGTGTATATATATATATATATATATATATATATATATATATATATATATATTACTCATAATTTCTATTAAATGAAAGATTTATGTGCATGGCATAACTTAAAAATGCATATTCGTTTTTAAAAAGCTCATGGAAATATTAAAAAAATTATATGACTTTCCCTGGTCAAATTACACTTTTAAATTTAAACTTTTCATATATTTCATAAATAAACATTATCCAGGGTTTCCAAAAAAAAGTGGGAACCCTGGTTCTTCAAAAAGGGGAGGGGGTGAATTAAAATAAAAAATGTTTATTATGAGCCCCCCTTAGAAGTTTGCTGAGGCCCCTGAGAACCACTGCTTTTAATAAGCAACTCAAATCACTCTGTGGCCATATTTAGAATGGCTCCAGGCAGCTATTTTCAGTCACGCTAGTTTACATTTTCAAAACTGTTGATTAAAATTATGTACAAATAACGTATTTCAAATCAGGAATAAAATCTGATGACATTGGAGTCATGAAGCGTGCTTATTTAGCTCAAGTAGTGCAAAAGAACAGATGTTCCAGGCCAGTTTAGCTAATGCTCATGTTCATAAAAAGCAAGTAAAAGAAACAAATAGGTTACTGGCTCTTTTAACTATTAATTAGTGTTAAGATTTCTCACATTCTGCCTTTTGTAGTCACAAAATTAAGATTTGAAACGTGTAAATGAAAAGGAATAAATGATCTGAGCTACACGTGGTATGTGAATATAAGTTATTAAATATGAATAAAACAGTGGGCCACTGGAGTTTTGGCTGTTTGTAATCACTGAATAGCAATTTTCATCCATATTCTTTTTTTTGAGTTGAGTTTGAGTTTGATGTTGAGTTTTCTGAAGGGATTACTGTAAAGTCAGTTTGATTTTGAGTTGTAATTAGTCTGCCTTCATATAAACAGAGCAATATAAACAATGTCTCCAGATTTTCCCCTAAATGAGCACAAGCCCATTTGGGAGTGCAAACAAAAAGATTTGAGTGTTTAGTTGAAGCTTATCCGGTTTTGTGTTGCCTAATAACATTCAGCTTGACCACAGATGTATAACTTGACACCCTCTTACAGCTGAGAAAATATGTATTTCAGTGGGTTTCATCGATTCAGTTTATAATTTATATAGCATTTTGCATTTATGTTCATATATGAAAAATAAGACTAAAACCAACCTATTCAGCATTGCTGTTGACGAGTCCTAAAATATTATTGTGTATAGTCTCCTAATCCAATGAGTACTTGTTTTAAGGAGTTGGCATTAACTTTCCCCAAACCTTGTCAATCACAACAAAGGACATGTATGTGAGGAATGGTGTGAACATTTTACTATGTTAAACACGGGCTTGCCTTGAGCTCTGGTCATGAAAGGCAGCAGGGATCTGCATGTCTGGCATGTGGGACCTGTGCTCTTGTACAGTGGCATTTGTTTATGGGAAGCATTCAAGGCTAAAAATGCCTCCATATTTCTTGTGTCCACATGGAGTGATGGCTCACACTCACTGAAGAAACAGGTGACAGGTCAGTGTTTGACAAGAAAGAGTGCTACATTTTAGCATTAAATCAGCCAAGTACTGAAATTAAAATAAAAGCAACCAGCTGCTCATTTTATTAAGAATTTGATCACTTCTATTTATCAGTCATATAACAAGCCAGATCAAGTAGGGTTAAACAGGACAAAAAGCCTCTGGGAAAAGGCTCTTTTGATTTGATTTTTCTCCTAAAACACTAAAAAGCTACAAAATAGCTACAAAAGTACTTTAAATATGTATGTACATACACAAATTTTATATATTTTATAAACTGTATATATGAGATGGTGGTAAAGAGAAAAGATACATATTTGGCAGGAAAAATGTGAGCATACGTTTCATGGTTTGAACACATGGCTCAGCCCTGGCAAGGGAGATAATGGAAAACCCAACAGGGGGTCAAGAGTGATTCATTGTAAGCTATGGCTCATGTTATTTTAATGTTTTATCCCTTAATGTTCTTTTAAATACTTTATTTAGCCTGCATATTTTTATGTTTCATATTTTTAACCTCTTAAAATATCTTAAAATAAAATAATAATAAATAATAAAACAGTAGCAATAGTAGCAATATGAAATAAAACACATTTAAAAGTAGTAGTAGTAGTAGTAGTAGTAGTAAGTATTATTATTATTATACAAAATAAAAATAAAATAATTAAAAACATCTTAATGGGTTTTAAGAGCATAATGAAAATCCTGACAAGTCTATTCATGCACATGCTATATTTAGTTTTAAGAATATCCTTCCAAAGCAGTGTTTTGACTACTTGACTTAAGTTACAAGTTACCTTCGGGAAATCTCTTTTTAATCAAAGGCATACATATATGAGTAAACATTGCCCTGACAAGGAGCTGAGAAAGAATGGAGGGATTGTTCTTCGATGGGGTGGAGTGTTTGTGTGTGTGCCGGGGAACAACCATCCTTGGCTCCTTATATTTCTCATTCATCTCTCACATCACATGGATGGCTGGCACTAACTGAAAACACACACAGTCTAGGTTCTGTGACCAGCAGTTCAGGTTCAGAGAGCTGCCTTACACAGTAAGAAAAAGACAAAGGCAGCTGTAAGTCATATATCGGTCAAAAAAAAAAAAAAAAAAATTAAATATTAATATTAGATATACAATACTGATAGTTTGTATTAAAATATGCTATTTAAAATATTTTTTTCTGAAATTAAAACCAGCAGTGTCCTGAACTAAATACCTAAAGCACACACACACACACATACACTAGGCTATTCCAGTCTATTTAATACAGTAAAACGGTAATAATATAGGTGTACCACTCGTTCTAGAAGTTTGTTTGATTGCAGTGACCGCTAATATCATGTTTGTACAGTTTTGTTTTAGTAATACTAACTTTGATATTGTATTTCGCATGGTAGCCTACATACACTGTCGCTGTTTTAAAATGTCCGCTCACGGTTCATGAAATGCCCAAACATTAATAGAGTAGCGTACTGTAAATAACTTTTAAGTTCCAAAAAGCTGTTTACGTGCATTTTAATGCACTAGAGAACGTCATTGTTTTGCACAGGTTTTTCTGGTTTATAATGGAAAGTAAATGTCGTTGTTTGCGCATTTCTCTGCCAGTGTACACTTATTTGTACACGAGATTGCAACCATCCACTGCTGTTCCGAGCCCAGCAGCCACCACGTGATGTTTTCGCAAACTGTATCTGTTGTTAATAAAGCAAACGCTGAAAACAACCATAAAAACATGCTTGCTGGGGCAAGTTTTTATGAATGGCATTTTTCCTTCCTCGGCTTTCCCCTTTTTTTGTGAATGAAAAACAACTGGAAACCTACTAGGGAAAGTCCTTGGGACTCTCAAGCTGCGATTGGCTAAAAGAACGCAAGCTCCGCCTTCGGTTGTTAAACCTTGAATCTGATTGGTTGGGATGTGCAGAGAGGCTTCATTCATAAGGAAGGACAAAGAAAAGAAATTTGAGCTCTTGAAAGAGAAAATCCACCAATCAAAATCCTTCCGACAAAGCGAAAATCCGACAGCAAGAAAAGCAAGTTAAAGTCAGCAGTATGATTTAAGAAAACCGAATGTTTTTTCTTTAATCAACGTATTATGGCCACACATCCACTGTATACGACAAACACACACTGCATATCCCATTGAAATTTGGGATATAAAATTAAAAGCTTCAATTTTATTGCTGCCTACATTTTATAATTGTAACCTACAGTGATCCTGCAAGGAAAATAGAGTTAGAAATTTCAAATTATAATGGTAAGTTAATTAATTAAACAAATACGTTTTTACACCGTATAACATCACTGAAACTTAATATAAATGTATAAAACAATATAAATCTCTTAATTTTTTTGTAGTTTTGATGATGAAGAATATGACTCTTTCACTATACTAGCATAATCTGATAGCGGACGTGGCATATAAATATACAAGTTAGTTATGAGATACTACGTATAGATTTTCACCCCACAAAATCCTTTGTAAACTCTTTAGACAATAGCGTCTTGCCTCAAATGAAGTAAAGAACAGGTCTCGAGCTGTCCATCCTGTGATTTAGTGGAGACCAGAGAGTGTGTTTGTACGCACGCTGCCTTTTTTTTTTTTGTGAATGGAGCTCATTACGTATGCAGCCTTCTCGCGCTCCATTCACAAACTGCTGCTGCTGCCTCTGTCCGTCTTCCTTCCCCTCTCAGTCTGCGTGGATCTCCTTAAAACACAGCCTAAATGACCACAAACGGTTAAGGCATGGATTATAAGATGGATGGATATCTGGACCAGCAAGTGCCTTATACTTTAGCTAATGTGAGTATGGCTTTATTCACTTCAAAGCTTCGTGGGGCTTCATGCGGGGATGTTGTGCTGTTCCTCTGTCGTCGTTGCATATGATTTGTTTTAGGCAAGCGCTGTTGCGCTGAAAACTCTTTTCAGTTTGGGCTGAAATCAAGTAAAACTGTAGCAACTAGTCTACTAATAATTTTATTTCTCCATATGTTGTACGTTGTGCTCAAAAGGTAAAGTTTAATCCTCTCAGCATTACTTAAAAAGAAAACCAAAACTTCCAGTTTCAGGATGCTTGAATTGTGAGTATTTTCTACTGTAAGAAGCAATGCAGTGAATACAGTTTTGATGTAGAATGGGCATAATAACCATCACACTATGTATGCCAAAAAGTATTTAGTCTTGACAGTATCCAGTATTTTTGTTCGTTGTCATAGTGGAATTATAACTTTGACTATTTCTTTTTAAAATTGTTTAGGTTCTCTAGTGGGTTTTAAAATAATTATCCATCCTCATGCTTCTGAAGTTACACTCTTATTTTCTGTTTATGTATTTTTCGGTTACATAATGTAGTTTCTGTTTTGTAGAGGTCGCAAGGAAATGGGCCCCTAAATAGACTGTTGATGGCGACAAAAAGGAAATACATGGACACCGAATTACCCCCTCAGGAATCCGAAGGTAAAGTAGCGAGCAAGTTTAAAAACTTTATAATGTTTTATCTACACTGTGTATTGTCAGGACGGTGTCTTTAAAAAGACAGATTTTACAAGTGAATAAGTTAATTTATCAAAATGTCAGAACAGTTTTTCTGGTAAACAGAGGATGTATATAGGCCTATCAAAAAAGGAAAGAAATATTTGAAGCTCGTATGGAAGAATAGATCAGGGTGATAATGATTTCTGTTCCTTTTCAGATCTTTTTCAGGATTTAAGCCAACTTCAGGAGACATGGCTTACCGAAGGTATGTGCATGTATTGTGTCTATATTGCATTAAATATGTCCCTCTAGTGGCAGCGAGCAAGGAAATGTCACAGGAGGACATGCTATAGCAAGTTCACACTGCTTGGTGAGATTTACAAAACAAAAACAATAGAAAGGTTTAGAATCAGGTGGCTTATTTGCTTAATAAGGCAAGACAGCTGTTAGAAATAATTCATATATTTTTATTTTAGAAATTTAGGAGGAAAAGGTTTTTAATAGGTGTGATATACCAGTACAGTATTTAATGCCTGAATTTAAGTTTTTTTTTTTTTTACTGTACATCAGGATAATCATTGTTTCAATGTATAGCTGTAAATGTGTTGCTTTTGTAAAGTTTACAAAAATGCCTTGATTGCACAACGCTGCTGGTTACATTTGATTTAGAAAGTCATGTCAAAGGCTCTTAAAGCCTATACACCCAGGCAAAGCAAACAAACAGTATCAAAGCTAGACAGTCAGGAGGCAAATAGTTGAAATGAACCCTGCCAGAAACAATTTACTGTGTACATGTCAGAGTGTGGAGAACACAAAGGCTGCTCTCAGTGAGACCGGGTGGCTGGAACCCCGCTGCTCTGAATGAATTATACATCTGTCCCATAAACCCTTATGTGTATTTTAAGATAATAATTAAGGTGATATAAATGCAATTTTAAAAATGAAATGATAAACAATGATTTTGTCCACGTTGAGCTTATTTTGGAAAGAATGTTAATGCATAATTTTATCTTATGCTTTATCATAAATTAAAACAGCCTGGTTGTAATTGCATACAGTTAAGATGACATATGGCATATACGAGATCCATTATCTTCAGATAGTCTTAAATTCAAGGAATGAATTAGGCAAATAACAATAATAAACAGATTTATATATATATATATATATATATATATATATATATATATATATATATATATATATATATATATTTTTTTTTTTTTTTTTTTTAATTTATTTAAAAATTAAGACATTTACAGGAATCCTTCAATGTTGTTAATGGAATATTTTAAGGATTTCAAAATGCATGGTAAAACAAAATAAGAGTTCTCAATAAATTGCATCATCCTCAGAGCAGAACTATCAGCTATTATTATGCAGCGTCAAACTGTGAACTTCACACATCAGTCAGGAGACAGGGAAGGCAATGACCAGAAACCAGGAACAACAAAGATCCGTCCCTGAGTCCATGACAAGTACACTGAAGTTTAACACTTTAGCTATGAAGTTCGAGCAGTGATTATAGTGTTTTGAAAGCACTTTAATTACTCACACACACTAGCTCTTTAAAAGCAGCCTCATTTTTCCTGGCCGTGAACGTTTCTTTCTTCTTTTCGAAGGGAATGGCTTATAATCAGGTGGTTATGATGAGTAATTCACCATATTGTTAAAACAGACACTGCTGCAGGGATTTTGCACTTTAAAAGCTAAGTTAAAACGTAGAAGTAGGCCAAAAGTTGTTAATAGAAAAGCTTGTCCAGTCATGTGAGTATTCTTTACATTTTAAGACAGACCTCCTGGCTCCTCCTAGGACCTGCTGAACTAAAAAAAAAAAAAAAAAAAAAGAAAAAAAAAAGTCATTCATGTTCCCTCAAAGAAAAAGGAAACATGTCTCCATGCTTGCACAGACAAACTTTGGTCTTGTGCTGACTTGCATTTCAAAGCCTTTGACAGGATGTTCCTGGAAGCTCACTGACTTGAAACAAACACACACACACACACACACACACACACACACACACACACACACACACACACACACACACACACACACACACACACACACACACACACACACACACACACACACACACACACACACACAGACAGACAGACATTCACAGACACACGGTCTGATGTGACCATGTATGTGTTCGCTTACACACACTGATTAACTAGACTGAGAGAGATCGGGTTGATTTCAGTCAGCTCTGTAAACTCTAAAAAGTTTGAGAGACTCACAGTAAACTGTTTTTTTTTTCTATCTGTCTAAAAATTGCATGGGCTTCTTTTCAAATAAGTTGAAGCATATCTGAATGATTTATTACTTGATCTGGTTGGCCAAATATTGGCTTCAGCGTTGACTCATAAAAACAGCCTTACTAATCCTCCTCGGGGCGGAAAAGAAAAAGAAAAAAAAAACTTAAATGGCTCTAATATAATTACAGTATAGCAACAGGATAAGAGCAGCATCTATGAAATTAATGTAATTTCTTTGAGCATGCTCAAAGGGGCATCAGTACAGTTTCCGTCACACAGGAAGTGCCAGATTAATGTTAAAGAGATGGATTTAATTCTCCCAATGTTCTGGTTTCTGTGTTTATGGACTACTGGCTAAAAGAAGAGAGAGGATATGCCCAAGAAAAAAAGAAGTGTGTTACAAGTGTCACTGTCATACACGAGCCTGCATGACTAAGAGCTATTGGATGTCAGTAATAAAAAAGAACAGTGGATAAAGGGGAAGAACCCAAGTTTCTTTTGCTTGTGCCTTTTATTGAGCCATAAACACATTAAAAATTTTTGTTTTAATCCACTATTATTATTATTTTAGATAAAGGCCACCACTTTACATTATATTTGCATTACATTCAAGCTTTGAGGGCAAATTTTTTATGGTGCTTTGAGATATTGGTGTGGAATAAATCCGAGAACAAGACTTACTTGTGCAATTTAGTCCAAAAAAATAATAATTAGAAGAAGAAAAAGCAATATAACTAAGACAGGAAATTCAAGGTCACTGTCATCAATATGGATACATTTTAGCGATTTTATTCAAGGACAACTTAGTTTGGCTACTTTTATTTATTATTTTATTTATCAGCATCATAACAATGACTTGTCGAGGCTTTTTGTCCAACTGTATTGAGTGGCAGTCCTTGGAATCATATTCCATTATTGAACCAGTCTGACAATTTACAAATGTACTAAAAGTAAAGTCAGCAAATCCTCATATTATTATTAATACCCTTTATGGGACATTATTGATTGTTACTGTACGTTATTATGCAATCGGTATGCAAGACATATCCATTGCTTGTGTCCGTAGGTTTCACCCAGCATAACCTTTAAAGAAACATCTGAAGCTCAACAGAATCTATCCACATTTAATTTGGCCATAAACACCAAAAAAAAAAAAAAAAAAAAAAAAAAAAAAAAAAAAAAAAAAAATATATATATATATATATATATATATATATATATATATGACTGTACAACATGCCAGAAACATTTATCTTACAATCATAAGCATAAGTTCAATAATATATATAAAAAAATATATATATCTTTTCTTTGTCTGAGGCTCATACAAATTTAGAAACTGCACTTTTCTTCTACTGTCCCTTGGTTATTTTCTCTATTCTTTCTCTCGCTTTCTTTCTCTTCTCAAACATTTATTACATGACCTTTAAATCCAGCATTCAAAACTTCAAAGCAGGTGATGAATTCCAGAACACTTCATCAAGCAGAGCTGACCAACATTGTCTGAGAATGTTCTTTAGTTTTTTTTCTATGTGTGCAGGAAGAGACATTTAGTGTTAATGCAACACTGCTACATTTGCTCTCTTCTGAATCGTTTCTTATTCTGTTGAAACATGCTTACGATGGATAAGCGAGGTAATTGACTATCAGCCGAAAGACTGTAAATCCATCAGCAGGATCCAGCTACAGTGTTGGTGATGGGTAGGGGGAGGACATCGCTTCTTGTGGTCTGACATTGATTATTCCTTATTATGTTTAAATAAGGCCTGTATATGATACAGATGTGGGGTGCCGGATGTGTACATGAACCAAGTGAAATTTCTATGCAACATTTTTATTGTTGATAATTGGATTGTAGGCTTTGCATAACGATGTGGCAGAAATCACCCATTTACATCTATATTTGATAACTCAGATCAGCCCTTCAGCATGCCAGAACCAGCACTGGTTCTCCTTAAAAAATAAAAGAAATAAAAAGAGATACAAAAATAAATAAAAATAAATAATCAATCAATTAAAATAAAGAATAAAATAAAAAATAAAACTGTAAAATTAATATGAGTAAAGCTGACATAGTCAAAGATACTAGCAAAAAAATAAAATAAAATAAAAAAAATAAAACTAAAAGGAGAGAGCAACTTTTGATACAAGAGTAATAATAGCCCATCTAATGTTCATCTAATGGAATTCAGCAGTAATCAAGATATCTACACACACGCGCACTCAGTGGTGATATTGATCTGCTGCCTTGTGGAAAAGTGCTGGCACATTGAAAAGTGGAGGTGAAGGTCACGGGCTGTCCAGAGGCAGTAACTCAGGTTTCTCAGGGATGCTAATGGACAGCCAATCCCTTCATCAAATCACAGTGTCCATTTGGGTTTTGTGTGCTCAAGAAAAATGACTTGGTTTGAAAACATATTTAGGGCCCGAGCACCAATGATGCAACGACCCTCTTGGGGCAAGCTCCGCAGCAGACTTCTACCCCACAGTCAAAGTGGCATTATGTCACAAAAGTGCAGACTCAGAGGAAGACCGGGAAGGTTTAGGGTGCCATTTGGGACAGGGCCTTGGAATTGCTCTGTTTCTTCTTCTTCTTTTCCAAAGTGAATCACATTTTTGAGGGCTTTAACATGCTCAAACAGTCACAAAACTTTGCAAACGCATCAGAACTGGCGAAGATATACTTCTGATATGGGTTTCAGAGTTGGGCGTGGCAAAATGGCTTGATAGCGCCATTTATAAGAATTCAACATGCATGTACAAAAAAAGTCCTAAGCGCAACAGGAAGTCAGAAACGTCACATATTTGATAAGAGGTCTGTCCTGAACACATGCCCATGCCATTATTCAGCTGTAGTCATAGCACCACCTGCTGCCAACAGGAAGTGGCATGTTTTACTCTGTAACAAACTCCTCCTAGAGATTTAATGACATCAACACTATATTTGGTCAGTCTTATCTTAAGGCCTTTGCGATGTTAAATTGTGAAGATCTTCAGTTTTCGTTTATATATATATATATATATATATATATATATATATATATATATATATATATATATATATATATATTCAATCCTTCAATTTATCTTTTTTTCTTGATTTCAAAAATATTTGCTATATTACACTAAATTATAACTATAAATTCATTTTATTTACTTATACTTTACATTTTGATTTTTGAAAATTCATTTTAATTTTTACAACAAAAACAGCGGTTCTATGGTCATATTTCTGAAAAATACATTTCTGCTTTGTGTTAAAACTTTGAAAGTATCTGCCTTTTGCGTTTAGATTTGGGTTTCATAAAAGAATATAAAGAAAAATTTGTTTATACATATGTTATATATGTGAATATATTAGTACATATTTTTAGAATGCTTAATTAAACATTTTGGTGTTCTCTGCAGCTCAAGTTCCTGATAGCGATGAGCAGTTTGTTCCCGACTTACACTCAGAGAACTGTAAGTACATCATTCCTTTTGATTTACGTCTTATTCATGAATATTAATGAACATGAAACCTGAGCGGCTGAGAAAAATGACAAAAACAAAAAGATATAGATAAAGAAGAGGAAGTAGGTTTGTCCTCCAATTATTTGTCCAAAAAGTGACTGATTGACAAACTGCTGGAGGCTGAGGCGTGGAGAATTTCAGACGAACAGTCCTGTTCTCAGCCTCTGTGTAACAGAAACACACGATACATGACCTACTACACTTACACTGATGTATTTGGAAGTTCATACTAAAGAGCACCTTCCATTTGCATGTGCCTGAAAGACTCAATTGATCAGCTAAGGAAGCTGGCAAAAGATCATTCAGCAGTCAAGCACAAAGATTTCCTTTTTGTGTCTGACAAAGGTGTAAATGGGAAAGCAAATTCCTACTGCACAATGCAAAGGTCGCCTTTTCAACTGCAATCCTTATTTTGTTGTGTCTCCTGTCAATGGCGTGCCGGGCTTTGTGGTGCATGCTCTGTAAACAGTTCCCCTTGAACCTTTTGTTACAGCTATTCACAACTTATTGGGTTGGGCCTTTACCACGCTGGCAAGTCTGTTATGGTGACAATTTTTTCAAGGGTTGCAAAGTTCATGGTATGAGTCATAGATCTTGTTTTTTTTCAGTAACACGAACCGGGCAGTGGCTTGCTAAAACACCCAGGGTATTTGCAATCCCAAAACTCATGTGTGCAAACAGTGCATAGTACCCCATTCTAGATCTGACCTCTAATGACAGATGCTCCCCATAACATATTGTTCTTGTCTGTTGTGCAACAATGAGGGGGAGGAAGTGGAGATGAACTCTGGGGCAGGAAAGGGTCATATCTACTTAACCCCATCAGGACATAACCAATCACGAGTGCTCTTTGCCATTGACAGCCTTTCCTAATACTCACAGAGGAGAAGGGAGTTCAGGCTGACAGGCCTGTCACATTAGTTAAGTGGAGCAAAGCTTTGACTGACAGCAACACCCGCCCTTTCATTTAGACGTAATGGAGTAATAACTCATGAATTGGTCGCCGTTTGAGGTCACTCACTGAAAAAAAAAGCCTTGAGTTGACAAAACGGCTATAAACATATACATATTCTCCCACGTTTGTGATCCTTATGGTGTGGGTCAGTTTATGCCACCAGCTAAGATCCAAACGCAGCCTCCTCCCTATTGCTGCTAGGTTCAAACGCACTAAGATTATCATGACATTCAGGTGAGTCAGATGTTTTGCTAAATCATGCCAGCATGTTACATTTCATAACTGTCTCTTGGCCTTCGGTCTGTAAACACCATGAGGGAAAACAAGATACATGGAGTCAAGTATTTGGTTGTTTTGCCAGTCAAGTTGTTTCCCGTCTGGGCATGACCGTGAGTCTAAGACTCTGGGACAGAGCGGAATGCCAGATTAAAGGAGTGGGGGAGGTGCTGGACATGCTGTTGTGCAACACCTGCACATCTGGCAAATCTATCCCCGTCCCTCTCGTTTTTCCACATTGAGAGTCTCCATTAGGCGTAACTGTGACCTGTTTGTCATTATTAGGGATGGAACTAATTTGGTACATCCTCGGTACATAAACTTTCATTCAGAACTTGGGATATAAATGTGAAAATGATTAGTTTGACTAGTTAGGGAATCATTAACATGTTAAATGCTTTAAAAGGACTCCTCTAGACTTTAAACTAGACAGTGCTGTAGAAAATGAATAGCCAAAGGTAATGAATCAGAACATGAGATCACAAAGCAAACACAAAACTTCCCATAAACTGTAATAAATTGTAAAAAAAAAAATTTTGGGTAAAAATTTTAGTTATGAACATTTACTTTTTAGTTTCATCCCAACTAAAAAGTAATAAAAAGTAACAAATATAAATATCAAAGATTTAACACTATTTTTCCCTCTTCGAAATCTCTTTATAGTATTGATTAATAGGAGATTTTTTTTCTGTTTGTAATGGCACTCAAAAAACAGGATTCTATCTCCCATTCATGAAAATGCCCAAGAGCAGAACTGACTCCACCCTCATGGTTTCTTTTTCTGAATGGAGGTTTTAACCCCACCCCCATCCTGTTTCCCCTCCAACTGTACTAAAATGTGATAATTTAGGCTGCCTTTTCTCTCCTGTTCTCTCTGTCTCAATGCTGAGTGTTCCAAGATGTGAGTTAATCATGCAAATGCTGTGTTGTGAGAGCCATTGTTTGGTTTTGTGCCTTGTTGTAATATAGGAAGTTGTGGCTATAAATCCAGTCCCAGAAAAGAGAAGTGTACAGGAAAAAGAGCAGGAGAGATGAAAACACAAGAGATGTGCAAAGGGATTTCTGAATTTACAGTCTCAAGCCTGTTTGCACTTCTGTTAGCTCTCTCGACGTGTCTGATATATCACTGGATTGTGCTGTCGTGCTCACCCCTCCGCCCCTCCTAAAACAAAATATGCAGTTCTTCAGCTCTCAACTTTCCAAAATACAGCTGCTATGCAACAAAGTTTGTAAAAACATCCTCAAGTGTGCCAAAAATGTACAGAGACCAGTCATTTTACCCCGTAGAGGGGGCCAGGCTTTCCTCTTTCACTAACTTTCTGCAATGAAACGAGCCACACGCATACACACACACCGACACACGCACACATTTAAGCCCCACATTTTTTATGAATGGGCTGGTTGTGAGGGACTGGCTGAGGCAGCACATTAAGAGAAAACGGAATCTCCATTCATGATTTGGACTGACTGAGAGCTGCGCTCAACACAGCTTTACAGAGACTTTTTTCTTTGCCTCTTCATCTTTTTTTTCAACCTTTCTCTTCTTTTATTGTTTCACTCTTTCTTTGTGTCTCTTTCTTATCTTTGATGCTTTTTCTTTTACTTTTTTGCTCTTTTTCTTTCACTTTTACTGTTTTCTTTCATTTTTTTCACTTTTTCATCTGCTTTCAGTTCTTAGCTCTCTTTTGCTTGCTCTTTCTTTCTAACAGTTTACAATTTGTATTGTATAATAAACTATTTAAATTATTTAAATTATTATAGTTTTTTTTTTTACAACATTTATCTCTTAATTTTAATATCTAAATTTACACACCTGTTCAAAAGTTTGGGGTCAGTAAAAAAAAAAAAAAAGATATGATGACTTTCATGCAGCAAGGATGCATTAAACTGATCAAAAGGTGACTGTAAATACATTTGTTACAAAATCCATTTTTTTTAAAAATATTGTTCTTTTGAACTGTTTATTTATAAAGAATCATAAAAAAAGAAAGAAAAGACATATACTCCAAAAATCCACAAAAAAAAGGAATCCACAGAAATATTAAGCAGAGCAACTGGTTTTAACTGTGAAAATAATACTAAATGTTTCCTGAGCAGCAAAATAATTTTTTGAAAGATCATGTGTCACTGAAGACTACATTAATGGCTGTGGAAAATTCAGCTTTGCCATCGCAGGAATTAATTACATTTTAAAATAAATACTGGAATTAAAATAGAAAACTTTTATTCAAACTTTTAGACTACAAAACTTTTATACTTTTATTCAAAAGTTAAATTGTAATAATATGTCATTATTACTGTTTTACTGTATTTTTGATTAAATAAATGCAGCTTTGGTGAACATAAAATACTTTTTTTTTTAATTGATTAACCAAGATTAATAAATTCTATATTTAAGTATTGTTATTTTTAGTTCATAACTATTGTGGATACTAATGTTAACAGATACAATCTTGTTGGAAAGTTTTACCTTTCTTTCTTCTGTAAGTCTGAAGTCTAAAGGATAATTATAAGAGCAATGTTTGTTCGAAACCAGCAGTTGCAAAGTTTTAGAATGTTTTTGTAGGTGGATACATGCCAGACTGTAAATGCCAGTAAACAGCAGCTCAGACACTTATGTAAAACATGAATTTGGAAGCTTGTGCTCCAATCTGATGTTGGAAGAAGTTAGAATATCCTCTTCAGAGGCTGAGGTATGGCCACTGAGGCATTGAATGGACAGCAGTGTGTATTTTACTGCATCGGTGCGGACAGAAGCAGTGGGGCAAACACTCTAAACCTACCCAGGAAATTGCCTTTTCTCCCTCCTCTCAAAGAGGTTTTTTTTCCTCCCTTCTCCTGCTGATAGAAAAGAAACTGAGGTGGGGGCTAATGATAACAGAGCACATGTAACATAACATACACACATCCGCACACATCAGAGACTTCCAGCGCAATGCGATAGATAGTGTTTGGAGACACAGAGTCTCCTCCAGCTAAAAAGTGCAAGTCATCACTAGTCTAATTCACTTAGCTCAGTCCATTGTTTCAGCATAATCTCATGTCAGTTCTGCTGAAATGTGACGGGCCACGTCTCGTATTGAAAAAGCAATGATGGATCTATTGATCCAGGGTGATCTCAGGAGTAGATCAGGCAGCATAAGAAAAAAAGCTTGAGTGTTTCTCTATCTCTGTGTATAATTAAGATATCGTCCCAGATGGGACTGGGTGAGACTGATTGAAATGTATTTCTCACCGGCTTGACAGAAATTCAATGAGCAGGTGTTATCTCCCATCTCTCTGCAGGTCTCCATTCTTTACAGTAGAGTTCATTATATAATTTCTGCAATGAGCAGAAAATCAATATATGCATTAAACCTTAAGAGTGGACTGCGATATATTGAGGGCTGACGAATGTGAGGTTGAGTTTGATTACTCTTTCCACATGAACGCATGCATAAAACAATATCATGTTGCGATGGATGACATCATTCTATTGCATTTACAAATTATGGTCACACACCTTTCACATTTTCACTTTCGTCTAGGTTTTTCAAAGTTAATCTTTTGTTAATGGTTAAAAGACGGATGGTGCATTTCTGTTATTGGCAAAGCATGTCATGTCATCAGAAAAAAAATAATTAAATCGTAAAGGGAACTGATACCGTGTGGTTTACAGAAATGTGTCATTTGCCATTCAGACCTAGTCAGCCAGCCTTGTCCACACCCAATCATAACATGACATTAACTACAAAAACACTAAACACATTAAGCATCTAAAAGTGTTTTCATACAAAGACATGTTGAGAGCAAAATTTAGCTAAACACGAGACTGTCTGATGGTTTCTACTTATCTTGTCATTCAAGTTTGCCAACAATTTTTGAGCTATCAATAGCTATCTGAAACTCAAAGGGGAAGTCGCTGGCACTCAGAAGTGACAGTCAGCAGAGTACAATTTTTATGGAAAACCCCTGGCCATTCACCATCTGAGAGAGGCCAGAACTTCCTTTTTTGTTTGCATTCTCTCGCTTGCTCTCTCTTTCATTCTGATCGTGTTGACATGGACACCACATGTCTGCCACATGTTGCTGTACTGTGCTGAGATGACAGCATTGTTTCATTGGTTCTATAAAACCTCTGGCTAAAAGAACAGTCCTTTCTATTATCCATATCCCTCCCAGGACTTTCCACTGATCATTTCAATGACTGTGGATTTACAAGAGCTCCTGAAAGAAACATGAAAAGCTCCATGAAAGAAATAGCTCAAAAACAACTCCGTAATGCTCACCAAGCCAATATACACACTACCAAAAGTTTGGGATCAGTAAGACTCTTATTCAGCAAGGATTCATTAAACTGATCAATAGTATCAGTAACAAGACGTTTATAATGTTACAAAGGTTTACTGTTTCAAATTAATGCTGTTCTTTTGAACTTTTGGTTGATAAAAAATCCTGAAAAAAGGTCACGGTTTGCACAAAAATATTAAATGTTAATTAATAAAAGTTACTTGATTTTAAGTCAGCATAGTTAAATGATTTCTGAAAGATCATGTGAAACAGAAGTCTAGAGTAAAATGCTGCTTAAAATTCAGCTTTGCCATCACAGGAATGAATTACATTTTGAAAATCAATAGAAAAGAGTTATTTTAATTGAAAAAATATTTCACAATATTGTTGTTTTACTGCATTTTCTGATCAAATCAATGAAGCCACGTTGTGCATTACAGACTTTCCAAAATTATATATATATATATATATATAAAAAAAAAATCAAATTTCAGTGTTTTGATTTTAATTTACAAATTAGTATAAAATATTAATATTCACCATTCAAGTAATTATCAGCTTATCAGTATCAGCTGGACTTTTAATATTGGTGCTGTGATGTCTACAATAAGGGTGTGTAACATTTATTTTAAATTTTGATAATTTTAATAGTGACTTTCTGTTTTGCAATCCTGTCATTTACTTCAGTTAAACACCTGATGTACTTTCTATGACAGGCTGTACTTAAAAAGAAACAAGCCAGCTTTGAGAGCCGTGTTAAGTGGGCTGCCCAAAATCAATACTGCCATTTCAACCTTTAAGCCATTTAGACATAATTGGCATCCTTGTTGTTCTTATTGATTTGTCACTGTTGGTCTCAAATGGCCAGTGGGACGCCAGGTGGCATCTCTTCACTCACTCTTAAGCAGACTGCTATCATAATCTGAAATCAGACTTTATCACAACATCAGCTCAAATATCAAACACACATGAAGGATTCACTCACACCACACCCGACTAACGCAATATTTGATCAGGTTTTTCGTTTTTATGAAACAGGCTTTGCATAAAGACTTGTTCTGCTCAGGATTTGTGTTTTATCTGATGACAGGCCACAGCAGTCACATTCCTCTGGTACGATATGAAAGGCTTATAGTCTTGAAATATTATTACACAAACTTTGGTACATTGTACCTGTTGAGTTGATACGGATATATCTCAGTTGTAGCCGTCATAAGATGAAAATGTCCAGGATGTGAGCCTGACATTAATATACAATACTGTCCAGATGATCTTTTGAGTTAAGGTTTAACTCAAAAGCAAAGTTGACCTGCCTTAACCTGATTTTCTTGATCCAAAGCACTGCTCAAATTTCAACAATGGTACTTGTTTTAAAAATAAATTGATTAGTAATTACTTGTACTTTAACACACTTTCTGAGGCTGATCCCCCAGAGCTCTCGGCTAAGGCCACCATACCTCCTCCTGTCACAGCTGGTGGAGTTTTTTTTTTTTTAGGGCAGGGGGGTATCGGGGTCCTGAGATTTGTTTGTGGTGGGAGTTGACTGAATGGCCTTCCATAATGATCCCCTACTTCCTAAAGCACTCAACCATGACCATCACCTTTCTCCCCTTGTCCTCTTCACTCAATCGTGCTATTTACATATGTAAAGTCCAGCTCCCAACTCCAGCCCAGCCTGTCTCTAAAAGCTCATCCTGAATGGAGACACTCTTGTCATTTAGGTACAATGCTACTGGTTTTTCACACTTAGATGTAGCTTGAAGGGAGGTGTGAATGGTAAATGCACTCGTATGTAAGGACAGCATTATTTAAATCTATGTGTTGGCAGGTTTATAGCCTTACGTGGCAGATTACGATCACCAGATGTGTCAAACTCATTTTAGGTCAAATACCAATTTTTTTTTATATATATTGGGATAAAACAAAAGAGAGCACACAGAATGTATTGATTTAATTAATCAGAGGCTTTAATATCAATATAGGGCCTATATTTGAAATTGGTAATTAGAGATTAAAAAAAAAAAAAAAAAAAAACTAAATAAAAATTATACAGCTCATTTTTATTGCAGACCTGCCTCTTGAAGTCTGAAAACAATATTTTTGCTATTATTGCAAGTTATAAATGCAAATGATAGCTGGAAATTATACAGCTGTAAATTCATAAACATGCATCAAATAAAACCAAATGTTTATGTTTACAAAGCATAAACATGATCCAAACTCTCTCACACTGGCCCCAGGCCACCCCTTTTTTTACCCTTCCCCTGATCTAAACTCTTTGAAGATAACAATAAAGTAGTTGTGGAGTCCTTCCAGTGAAATCGAAATTAAATTATTAATAAAAAAAAAGATATTCAAGAATTCCTCTTCAGTATTAGCTGAAGAGGAATTAGGGCTCTGGCAAGTCTCTTTCCTGATCACTGACTACGTACTTTACAAAAGCAGGTCCAAGAATATCTAAACACAGATGTTACATTACAAATTTAGGATCACAACCCCTATCCCCTCCTTTTTCCTCAAGAAACAAAACCTAAGAAATATGAGTGGCTTTACGGAACAGTGATGTAAATTTAATACGAATCGTAAAGAGAGAAAGCAGAAACTGAGAGCTTTGGGAAATTACTCTAAATAAAGAACAAGAGCTTCCATCTTTGTCACATCACTGTTTACTCGACTGCCATCAGTCCGTAAACTCAAGGAGATTTAACGACAGACGGATGTGTCTTGATAATGTAACACGTTCCCAAGGTGTCCCCCTGAAGTCCTCGTTTGGTCCTCCATCCCATTTTAGAGTATTTAGAGTAGAATGATTAATTGCTTTAATAGAGTGGTTTTAGTGTCTACAGTGATTCTATGTTCGCAATGAAGTACATGCAGCCTTATTGATCAAATGAGCAGTACATTTTTAAAGCATTTAAATGTCAAATTTATAACTCTTGCATATGCAGACTCATTATAGGGGTGAATGTTTAAGAATTACTCATCCCTTTTATATTCAACTCTTTCTCTTTTGATTTGAGGATTGTCTTTGAGAGGGCAGGGCATTGTGTCACAGTGTTACAGTATTGGAAGGCCTTTCCCCTGTTTTTTCTAGTTTTTGTGAATGAAATATGCAATTACCTGGTCTTGGGTTTCAGCAGTGCCTGTTCTGTCAGGTCTGCGCCCACGACAATCAACACATAAACAGCCATAAACACAGAGCTGCTGCTCAGCTGGGAGAGCACAGCTGCTGCTGTTTACCCTGAGCGGGCCAGAAAAACATCCTGTACCGTGCCGTCTTTGAGCCTGGCTGCTCCCCTCCAATAATAAACAGCACTGCACTTCAGACCCAGACCCCACGCATACTGGGCGGCTCCTCCGCTACTCCTCAGCTAAATGCCAAAATCTCTAAAAGCTGGGTTGAAGAAACACAACAAAATCTTTTGTTAATGACCAGCTGCTGATGTGTTTATAAAAGGCTTACTTATTTAACCATAGCCAATGAATGTTTTTAGCAGTTCTGTGCTTTGAAAGGGTTGAGGGGGAAAAAATCTAGTAATTATAATTATGAATCTAATGCACATTAATAATTAAACTAAAATGACTTTTCAGTATTGATTCATGGAAGTGATTTTAAAGCAACTTTTTATGCTAGTGGATGTTTATGTCTATAATTGTTTATGATTTACTTTGAAACTGAGTCCAGGGCACAATACGTTTTACTGTGTCAGCTGTGGTTGAGTTTAATTATGACGTTTGCATGATCTATTGCCCTCACTATGAGTAAGGACAATCCAAGCCCATTAAAGTATTTGCAATACATGTGTATCTCTTAACTCTTGTTTGTATACTCTTGTTGTATTTTTAGTGCAGTCAAAAGGCCTGCCATTTCTCGAGACAGGAATTAGCTGGATTGTGGTTCATTAATAAACCTGTTTCTCTGTGTACCACAGCAGTGGCATTCCACAGCCCACCTGTGAAGATCAAGAAAGAGCCTCAGAGTCCTGGCTCAGACCCCAGCCAGTCTTGCAGTCACAAGCAGAGCTTCAGCTATCCCAATGGAGAGCAGTGCCTTTATGCAAGGTCAGTCAAAAGCTGAATGCTGTTGCTTGATGCTTCTCAATAGATGCTTTTTTCGGCATGAACCGGTTTACTGCATGCACTTTTAACCCTATGTACAATATTAAACACAGAAAATAGATTCTTAAAACACACGTCACATTATAATACAGGGTTCTTCAAATCTGGCTCTGGGACACCTCTGCCTTGCAGAGTTTTGGCCTGATTTTGTTCAAAATGACGTTACACTGATTCGTTCTTCGATTTCACTAGGGCCATAATCAAAGACACCCAAGCAAGCTAATTAAGGTCTTCAGAGTTACTAGAAAACTAGTGGTAGGTGATTTTGAACTCTTGAGCTAAACTCTGCAGGGCAGTGGCCCTCCATGTTCAGATTTGAGGAACCCTGCTATAATGCCTTAATCTCACATATATAAGAATCACAGGAGTGTTTTTATGACCCTAAAAGTCATGAACATTTCCACCACATTGTCCTTTCGAATACATCCAAAATGATGCAAAGGTTTAATAGCATTTTAAACAATTTATTAAATAAAACAGCAGACTTGTCTTGCTAAGGCTGATTTCACATTTTATTTAATTAAATACAACTAAATATTTTCACACATAATATAATTATAATTTTTACATTAATATAAAAATAGTTTTTCCACTTTGTTTAGATTATCAGTTTAAAAAAAAATATGAATAAATATTTTTATTATACATTCTCATATTGTAAGAATGTCTGGGTCAAATGTAAAAACACAAGTCTATACATATGCTTTTCTAGTTTTATTGTGACCCTTATTTAAACAGAGAAAAAAATGTTAATAAAAATCTACGTCTGAGACATAAAAAAGTTAATAGTTGAAGATACATCTGTACATGATCTCATGCATGTAATAGGAAAGAAATGCATTGTTCACTTTGAAAGTGTCTCTGTGCACTGCAGTGCCTACGAGCAGAAGAGAGCAGCGGTGGCAGCAACAGCAACATCAGCAGCAGCAGGAGGATCTAAGAGCTGTTGTTCAGGGACACCTATGTCTCCTATGCAGCATTACTCCCCAAAAACAACAGTGGGAACACGGCCGGAGTCAGGGTACATGCATACACCCTCAGCCAGCCAATCCCACGCCTGCCATAGCCACAGCCACAGCCACAGCCACAGCCACAGTTACCCCATGAACCCCAGGTAACAATAATGATAAAGAATGTGTAGGTCTGTTTACTTTTAATATGGTATGCATGATATATCGGTACCATATCGGTTATCGGTGGAAAAACAAAAATCAGTCATTTTAAATACAAGTGAATCCATATGGTTATTTATTTCTGCATGTTTATTACCTCTGTTTTTCAATTAAATTACATTTTCCGCCATTTAACTCTCACTTAAAGTTAATCTTTAAAAACACTGTTAAATGTAATATTTTTAGATTTGTGTAACAAATATTCAATTCTCATACTTTACAATGTTATGATGCCAATTTTACTTTATAACATTTCAAATGACTGAATTTTATTTTTTGGTGCTTTAATAAAAAAAAAAAAAAAAAAAAATGTTTAGACAAGAGTTTAGAATTTTAATATTTGCTATTCATTGCTTATCTGTGATAACATAAAATATCTGTTTATTAAACTTTTTTTTTTACCATCGAAAGAGAACAGTTAATAAAGCATTCTTGCATTGCAAAAACATTTTTTCAGAGCCTGTGTGTTAATCAAGGTCTCGTTTTCCCTCCCAGTTCCAGGTTCCCTTCCGGCTCTGCTGAGGTGTGCCCACCATTCACTTCCCAAGGCCAGGCCCTGCAGCGTATGCATCCTGCCCATGCCAACGGGGGTGGAGGCGGTGGTTACCATCGGCAACACTCTGACCCGTGTTTGCCTTATCCTCCTCAGCAGAACTTCAAACAGGAGTACATGGACCCTCTGTATGACCGAGCAGCCCACATGGCTGGGCCACAACATCAGAGGTTTCCTCCTGCCCATATGATGGTCAAACAGGAACCCACTGACTACACTTACGAACCTGGTACGTGATCCAAAAGACTGATGACACAAAGTGAATTGATTTGCTCTGAAATGGTGTCTCATCGTCTTTCTCTTCCTGAAAAATCAAATCACATTATGCCACTAATGTAAACAGTAAGCTTGTCGGCAAAACCGAAAATTATTTTTTTTCAAAGAGATTCTGTTTGCTGTTCTCCACATCCACTGACAGTTTGCAAAGGTCTCAACAGTGTTTCTGTACTTCTCCCCGTTCCTGCTCCTTTGCCCCTCCCTTTCTGCCTGTGTTCTTTGAGAGGGAGGGAGGCATAGGAATTTCATTGAGAAAATGGAGGGCACTGGAAAGACTAGAATCCCCAGCGGAGAGCTCGCGGGGGTAGTGTTGCAGCAGCGGCTTCCTTTTTCTGCAGGCAGATGAACTCATAATGGAAAAATGAGCGTAGCCTCGGTAACCTGAGCCTGTGCGCTGGCTTGGTCGAGCGGGCGGGAGGTGGGGGGGTTGTGTTGTAGCCATGGTGGGGGGGGGGGCTTGGGTCATATACTCACAACACAGGCAAACTCACGTCCTCCCACTTGGCTTTAGCAACTGACAGAGGGTCGAAACACAACACCCTGCACAGGTCCAACTTATCAGTGCTCTGGGAAAGACTACAAACAACAGTGATCTAACAAACATTGCACATAGATTAGCTTAAAAACAAAGTTACCAGTTCAACCGATTATTTTAAGTGGAAAGAAAAGAAGCATGACCTTTTTCTGGGTTGTTTCGTACCCTTTTAGTTTTTCGAGGTACTACTTGTCCAGTAATGTTTTTGTTGACTAAAACTAAAACTATTAAAAATATTAATTAACATTTCCATAAATATAAATATTATATGAAAACTTTAAACTTAAAAGATTTAAACAAAAATGAGAAATGTTACCTTGATAACTAACTAAAATAAAATAAGTTGAAGTACTAAAATTAGTGTGGCACTGTGTTTATTTACATGTGAGCAGTTCATGATCCTGTGTTTTCAGCATCCTAGTGTGGCTTGCACTATATGGAAAAAAAAAAACACTAAACAAAAAAAACTGCATGTGCTGCTAGTTTGGGTCATACTCCATTATTTTTTATTTTTTTTATAATTAAATAATTATTATTATTTAATCTCATTAATAACAATAATAATAATAAAATAATAATACACTTTCTATTATTATTATTATTATTATTATTATTATTATTATTATTATTATTATTATTATTATTATTATATCTGAAAAATCACAATTAGATATTTCCCAAATTGTGCAGCCCTACCATGCAGTTTATGTTTTATAAGTGTTCCTGTGACTGTTTCTGTTGAAAATGGAACTGAATAAGTTCCAGTCCATCAGCTCTCTCAACAGTTGCATTAATGAGCTCTATGTATGAGAAAAATGCTCTAGTTCCTCAGAGCTCTTTCTCCCCTGTGACCTCTTATCACAGCCCCTGCCACTGCATTCTCCAGCTGTGAATCATGACTCCAACTCACAAACTAACCATTTATCATTTATACAGTATAGATGGAGAGAGAGAAAGAGAGAGGAGTAGTGGTACAACAGTTATAAAGCTGATTCTGGCTTCATGCAGTGTTGTGTTTTAAGATCCACTGCTCTTTATTGCCTAAAAGCTGAAGACAGGTGATATTATGAGAAATGACTTTATGACAAATGGACCTTTTGTCCTTGCAGCACTCTGTGGTAAAGGTTATCAAAATTGCAGATGCACCAGCCTCACACTCTACAGAAATAGTGCCTAAAGAGGACTAGCAATGATTAGCTCTGTTCTCAAACCTAGTAAGTACCTACAAAGGCAGCATATCCTAACCACAACGTAACCTCATAAGGGACTAATTAGAAATGCTCTGTGCAGCAACTCACATAGAATAGCGCTTCATACCGGAGAGCTCAATAGTTTGCTTCAATAGTGCTAACAATGTGATACACTAATTCAGGGTTTCACAAACAGGTGTTTGTGAGTAAATGAAAATTTACTTTTGAAATGTAACACTGAGAAAAAAAAAAATTGTCCTGCATATTTAATCAAATTAAAACGGAAATTGTGATCATGATGCAGCATTTCAGAGAAGTTTCAGAGAAGTTATTGTTTCACAATAAAGGCAGCTTCTTACACAATTGCAATTTTACACATATAAAAATATTTCACTGACATATTTTTATCTGTACTTTTCAGGATCAATGTACTTATGTAAAAATCAACATTTGTTTCATCTTGTCTTCCAACTTGGATTTGTTACAATTTTTTTTTTTTTGTGTGTGTGTGTGTGTTTTTTTTACTTTCTGCAATGCATACTCAGATTATACTGTGTGTAAAGAACATATGCAATGCTGCTTCCCTCCCTGGGGATCTCAGAAGGGAACAAAACCGAGATAAACTTTAGCTTTTGCATCGGACCTTAAAATGCTGCCAATGTAGGAAACTCACTATGGGGTTGGGAACAGAGCAGCTGACTTTTCATCAACAGGAAGCATAAATAAAATGTATCAGATCATTTGCATACATCCATCACTGAGGGTCATTCATTTGTGTTTTCCCTACAGATGTGCCTGGTTGCCCCTCCATGTATCATCACAATGAGGGCTACCCCAACCCACAGCACAACAGTGAAGGTAAGAAAAAAGGTTTGTTCTTCTAGAACATGTCAAACTCAAAGCCTGTGGGCCTGCCACACCATTTTATGTGGCCTGTGAGAGCATGATTGTCTTAAAATAAAAATCTATGCAGCTTTTTATAGTAAATTATGAAAGTGCGTATCAATACCACAAGTTTCTGTTTCTATTTGGCGTTCTATTTATATGCATAAATTGACTTTGGTGTGCATATGATACACAGTGGTTAGGATTAGGGGTGTGGGGTTTTTCCGTTGATGACGACTGTGTGGAAGGCTCAAAGGAATAAGTACGCACCTCAAAAACACAATATTCTCAATTCATTTAACAAATTAAAAAAAAAATCACTTGCAACTTTTAGACATGACTTTCTTCTCATTTAAAAGTTTGTTTGAGGCGGTTTCTGTTGAGTTATTTTAATACAAATGTCCAGAGCGCATATTGCCTATCTCTCTGCTTCCAGGTGGATTTCCATTCATTCACTCTCACAGAAAACAGACACGCTTTCTATCGATCAAAAATAATTTTCTCTCCTGAATTTAATAAACGCAACCTGGAGTGTGGGCATACACTGGCAGAAACATACATTGGCGCATATGTCAACTAATGTAAATTTACAGAGCATAACAGTAGTAGTCTAAATGCAGTGTTGGACACTAACGCGTTACTGTAATTTGATTACTTTAACGCGTTATAATTTTCAAAACAGTAATTAGAGTAAGCCTATAGTTACAAGCAATATATAAAAAAAAACATAAATTGTTATTCATCTATCGCACGTACATATGTCAGTAAAAAAAATTAAAAATCAGCAAGCTATTCGGCTTAAAAGCACGAGTGTTTTATACTGGATGGCTGAAGGTGTTTTAGTTCACGCAGTAGTCAGTTTAGTAAATGTGGATCAGTCAGGTCAAGGTAGCTCATTTAGTGGTCTTTTGGCATCCCCCTGTGTTCCTGTTTGGTATCACAGGTTGAATTGTTCAATTTCTTTTTATTAAAAGTGCTGTAAACTACTAAATGTAATGTACAAATGTTCATTTTCTGTGCAGCTGCTTCGCAACAGTGTGTTATGAAGAGTGCTACACAAATAAATGTGAATTGAATTGCAAACAGTTGTTTTGTCAAACATGAATTGATTTAGTTATTTTGGCACTATATACATTCATTGCAAATTATGAAAATGAAAAAAAGTTCTTTTTTTTAGGACTTTATTTTATATTTATTTCACATATCATATGCATGCCAAAAACGTGTGTATCATATGTACGCCAAAGTCAATTTATGCGTATAAATCACATGCCAAATAGAAACAGAAAATCGTGATATAAGCACTTTCATGAGACCGGATTCATTTGGTTTTTAAAAAGCCATATCTGTCACACCTTCTAAGCAGCTCACAATTATTTGTTGCACCATAAATGTAACAAAAAAGTTTTTAAAGTTAACGTAATGACCTGTGTTCGATGATACATGTCTTTATTTACTTTGAGTAATTTGGATTTCTTTACCTGATAAAAAATAACACAGAGCAAATTTTTACATTTATGCATATGCAATATTTGTAACGTAAATAAGTAAAAAATAAAATAAAGAGACAGTTATTTAACAATATGTTAAGGAGAGGTAACATTTGTACAGTCTTACAATTACAACTGGCCCTTTGATGGCAGCCATAATGTTGAAGTGGCCCTCAGTGAAAATGAGTTTGACACCCCCGTTCTAGAATATGCAGCTCTAGTATAGTTCTAAAATGTGCATTTCACACAGTCACAGCATGTCAGGATTGGCCAGTACTGTGCGGTCACTGGCTAACCAGGCCAGAGGGTCTGTGTTTCTGTTGGCATGGACGTTTGTTTCTCCCTTGCCTAAAGAATTCCAGGGTAAATATTACTACTGGAAAAGACATGTATTTTTCCTGGAGTGAAGAAAAATAATCCTTCTCTCCGCTTGCTGCATTTGCCGCACCATTTTGGGTATTTTCAGTTGTTAGCTGATCTCTGTAATGAGCCATTAGATACAGAAAATTTAGTTCCTTGCATAAGTGTACATAGCCGAATAATATCAAGAATCTATGTTTCCCATAATAAGAATTCATAAATATCAATGGAAAAACAGTTACTGTATTTATTTCAATTTGAAAAGTCAAACAGGAAAATACTCATTATTATTAATGACTGCCATTAATGCATTAGCACAATATACCTCTAACTCAGTTGGGTTGTCTTGGTATCCACATTGAACTACTAATAATTCCCTTGTCCTATCTTACTAGGTTACATGTTTGAAAATGATTCCCGCGTTGTTCCTGAGAAATTTGAAGGTAAGTCTCACTGGTCCAGACGATATTTTCATACAACTGGTATTCATTTCAAATTCAAATAATCTGTTTATGTGCCAAGCTCAGACAATGAAATGAAGTGCTGTAATTAAAACTACAACACATAAAAATGAGAAAAAAAATTAACACAGTGGTGCCCGAAAGTCTGAGACCAATACTGAAAATGTATTTAAAAAAAAAATGAAAATCATTACAAATTGTTACCAGCATAACAATCAGAATGGAAAATTGAATTGAAAAATGAATATAAATCTAGTATTTGGCTGGCCTCTCCTACACTGAATGAACTCCACAAGTTGGTGTAAAACCTGATGATTACATTCTCCAGCATGATTTGAGAAAGATCCAAAGAGCATCTGACCATCTCTACAAAGGAGTTCACATGATCAGCATCACAAATTTGCTTATTTGATTAGCGACCTAGAAAGTGTACAGAAAAAGTGCAGATTCCTAAATATTTCTTATTCGGTTCATAACATTTCTTTACATTTTTTAAAATCCTAAAATTTGTTTAGTAGGTTTAAATTGTATTTTGAATCTAAGATTTTCAATGTGGTCTCCGCACTCTATGAATATTTGCAATTTCAAATTAAGTCCTTATCACCATGTGTTCTTAGCTTGGATAAAAAGTTTTGATATATGATTGCTATCTACAGGTGAATTAATGGACAATCTCTTTCCCTTCGCTCAGGTGAGGTGAAGCAGGAAGGAGGCGGTGTGTTTCGTGAGGGAGCCCCCTATCAGCGCCGTGGCTCACTGCAGCTCTGGCAGTTTTTGGTGGCCCTCCTTGACGACCCTGGAAATGCTCACTTCATTGCATGGACCGGCCGTGGCATGGAGTTCAAACTCATCGAGCCAGAGGAGGTAAAAATTGGGCTTTTAAGAGTTCTCAGAAGGCAAAATATGTTTTATATCCAGAAAACTTTAATATCAATTGATCATTCAAAGAACTAAGATGACAATATGAATATTGGGGAGGTTCAGATTAATTTGATGCAGTGTTTATTCAACCTTCATAAACTCTAGAGAGAATAAACAATGGGTTACAGAGATTTGCTTGCGATCAGCTCATAGTTCCCCAGGGTCTAAGAACACATCTACACAATGCCAGTTTTCCATTAGCTGCCATGCATTATTTACCCCACTAAACAGCATAGTAAAATAAAATGGAGAATGGCTCCATTACCAAATATTACAACCTTCCATTTTGCCGGAGTCTAAGCACACCGCAGCGGTTGAGACGAGAGTGTTGACCTCCTATTGTTTGTGGTCAGTAGACGGCTAAATGGCATGACTCAGCTAACTATCATGCAGAGATACATCCATTAATTCTGCTCAACTGTACACATGAATCATTCATTACAGCCAAAGTTTTACTATCGGAATTAAAGCGTAGAGCTATGTTGAAGACCAAACAATTTGTTCCTTAAATGTCTACTGGCCCAAGATGGAACAACATTTTTTTCTAGGGCCCTCAAGTTAATCCTTAAAGTTTGGGATAAATGAGTATTTCCTCTAGGTTTGACAACTAGCAGTTTGAGCTGTGCACCGTGTGGTGTTTTGGTCAGCGTTCAGTGGTAAATGTTTCTTTGGTTATATAAAAGGGAACTGAATTATTTTGTGGGGACTCGCCCTTCCTTTTCATAGTTCAGTTGTTGTACAGTCACAAAGGACCTCTTGTGTCCGAATTAAGTCACTGCAGTACAGTAATTTCCTGCTCTTATGGTTTGTATTATGACTTATTTTGACACTCTAGGTGGCAAGACTCTGGGGGATGCAGAAGAACCGTCCAGCCATGAATTACGACAAACTGAGTCGTTCTTTGCGCTACTATTACGAGAAGGGAATTATGCAAAAGGTATTGCATATCATATTTTATTGTCTCCTATGTTATTTTTATTCTTCACTTCAACCCTCACATTGGGTTGGGCTTTACTTTACTCTGTATTTGGGATCCCAGAGACTCTAAATATAGACTCCAGAATAATTTGTGTAAAATTACAAATAATTTTAATGTGTTAAATTAATAATAATAATAATTGTTACCTAATTCCAAAATTTCAATTTGATCTAATTAAGTAATGTTGTTTCTGTCTGGTGTTATTTTGACACAAATGATACAAAATACATTTCAAATACAATAAAACTAAATTAAATCCAGGTGTGTACTTGTAAAGTATATGTGCATCATCTGAAAATTCTTTACGTTTATTTAGAAATTTATATAAATTACTAATTTATTTTAATCATTCAGTTAAACAAAACAATAAAAATTATACAAATTGTTTTAATTACATATGATATATGCATTTCATTTCCATTTTTATTTCTAGGGTGTCAAATTAACTGCAAACAGAAACATTTTTCATGGATGATCTAACAATTCATTTTGTATCAACCTGATACTTCCATGTTAAGCATGTTTTTTAAAGATGAGTTTGGGGTCCCAAACAGAACATGAGGGTTATTATTTTTGATTATGAAATATTTAAAACCTTATTTTTTCCCCAGGTGGCGGGTGAGCGTTATGTTTACAAATTTGTGTGTGAGCCGGAGGCTCTGATATCCTTGGCTTTTCCTGACAATCAGCGGCCAAGTCTGAAGGCAGAATTCGAACGCTATGTCAACGAGGAGGACACGGTGCCGCTGTCTCACCTCGACGACGGGGCGTCTTACCCTCCTGAACCAGCTGCCACCAACATGGGCCCTCAGTCCTACTCCAAAGGCTACATGTACTAATGCCACCAGCATTCTCCCATGTTCCCCATCCCAGTTTACTACGCGCTGCACCTATTGCACATGCCCACCCCATCCACTTGTATATAAGGCTGTTTTTTTTTTTTTTTTATTAAATTAATCTCATTAGGGACTTTGCATTCCTATCACTTTCGAGGCCTATCTAATCTAAACACAGTACTGTGGTTCAAGATATTGCTTAATAAAGACCCAATATTATTACTATACCATGAGAACAGTCTCTGTTTCTTGTTTTCAACAAATGCAAAATGCAGGTGGTGTTTACCAGTGGCTGATGCGGTTTATAGAAATCTATTTATTAATGAATAGCACTGTTCTATATCTATAAATATGTTTTTTTTTGCATAAATTGACCTAAACTCAAATCCAATTTTGTAATGTAAACTAACCTGTAACCAGTATAAATCTGACATTCATACAACACATTTCTTTATGTAGACTGTGTTAAGGCCACGTTTATATGTTTTACTAAAAAACAACGATGAGCATATAATAAGTTTTAAATACTTTTATTGGCAAAAGATAATGAGTCAATACATACAGTGTTGACCCTTTTTCTTCGTAACCTCTGCAGTTTGCTCTGGCATGCTGGATATTAGCTTCTGGGCCAAATCCTGAGTGATGGCGATCCATTCTTGCCTCATTAGTTCTCAGAGTTGATCACAATTTGTGGGCTTCTGCTTGTCCACTCGCCTTTTGAGGACTGACCACAGGTTCTCTATGGGATTGAGATCCGGGGAGTTTCCTGGCCACGGATCCAAAATTTCAAGGTAATGATCTTTGAGCCATTTCTTTATCACACTTGCTTTGTGACATGGTGCTCCATCATGCTGGAAACTGCAGGGATCATCACCAAATTGCTCATGGATTGTTGGAAGAAGCCGCTCTTGCAGGACATTTTGCTACCATTTTTTATTCATGGCAGTGTTTTTGGGCAGAATTATGAGAGAGCCCACTCCCTTGGTTGAAAAGCAACCCCACACATGGATGGTCTCAGGATGCTTCACTGTTGGCACGTCACAGGACTCTTGGTAGTGGTCACCTTTTCTTCTCTGAACATTCGATTATCCAGATGTCCCAAACAGTCGGAAGGGAGCTTCATTAGAGAAAATAACTCTGCTTCCTTCAGAATTTCAGTCTGACCTTGACGTTTTTCTTGGAGAGAAGTGGCTTCTTTGCTGCCCTCCTCGTCCTGAAGACTTTTTCACTGTAGTCGAACCTCTCTGCTTGAAGTTCTTGATGATCCGGTAAATGGTTCTTTCAGGTTCAATATTCTTTGTAGTAATTTCCTTGCATGTGAGGCCATTTTCTTTGGAGGTAATCATTGCTAACAAGAAAACAATGATTGGAAGCACAATCTATTTAGTATGATAGTGATTTCACCTGACTAGTACTCATTCACACTTTCACATGTGCAGCGGACATGATAAGTCAATTAATGTTACCTGGTCATTTTGTGTCAGGATTAAAAAAAAAAAAAATGGGCGTGGGGGGGCATTAGTTTTTTTTTTTTTTTTTGAAAAGTTTTTGGCCAATGAAGCTTTTAGCAATTATATAAAATGCATCTGATCACTCTATGTAGAAACAATGTGAATGAACACCACAAGTTAATCTTTCATTTATGGTCAGTGCGCTGTGAGCGCGCAAAATGACTGACAGGCAGACAGTACCAAAAGCATTCTGATTGGCTAAAGAGATTCTCACCGCGGCCTATATAGTTGTATAATTTTCTACATACCATGTCAAATAACAGAAGCTTGAAATAACTGTGTAATTGAAAATCAAGACTTGCCTAACTAGCCAGATTTTCATCTTTTTTTAATTTACTTACAATTCTGTTTTTATATATATATATATATATATATATATATATATATATATATATATATACATACATACATACACACACACACACACTTTTATGTGTTTATGTTTATTTATGTGTTTATATATAAATAAATAAAAAAAAAAAAAAAAACCCCGAAAGTAGGACTTTTAAGAAGAACGTATTAATTTAAGTTGACATCAAAATGACTCCAAAATATGACATAAGCTGTAACAATATCAAAAACTGCAGGATATTTCCATTCCCCTCGCTTCCTCTAATGGAAGAGCTATAATACAAAATCTCCACTGTGGTCCAATACACTGATCCTGTGTGGTAATTTAAACATTAAAACAAAAGAGATTTCGTAAATAAAGATGAGATCTATGTGTGATATATAACATCCTGTTCACTTGTACATGACCAGACAGACTGCAGAGGAACTAACTGAATTAATAAAAACCCTTTCCCTCTCAGCACTGTAACCAACATCCACAGACCAGATAGATATGCTGTCCACACATTCTACAACACAAATGGGTCATTCCGTTGAATCTGGGTGAAAAAGAGCTGCACTATACAATGCAAATAACTTATGTTAAAGAGATAGCTTGTTTTAAAAAGTCAAACTGGATTTAGCATTCAACACAGGGTAAAATAACCCAGATAATTTTATTTCATATTTTGATCCCTCTGGTTATTTTATTTTTTTAAATACAAAGGTAGGGATAATTTCAATCATAAATCCCAGGGAGACATCCACAATAAAAATATAAAATGCTTCTGATATAAAAAAAAAAGCGAAAGGAGAAAACCAGGTTAGATACAATTTTTGATGAAAAGTCTCCTATAAATTTAAACATGTTGTTCACAGTAGTGGAAAAAATGGGGCACCTCGTTTTTTTTTTTTTTTTTGAACATTCTCTTTATTTGGTTTTTTAACATTGGCACAAAGAAAGAAAAATTCAACAAAATTCACTTTGCTGATACAATGTGCAATAATATTCTTCCATATGTAAATGATTTATGTTTGAACTCAGGAAATGATATAGAAGGGAAAAAAGGAAAGAAGAGAGAAAAGAAAAAAGAAAAAAAAAAGAAAAAAAAGGAGGGGGGGGGGGGTTGTGAGATTAGGGTTTAATTATTGCTGTCTTATTAAAATAATTAATAAAAGGTTTCCATACTGCATAAAACTGATCAGTCTTGTTTTTTAAAGAAAATCTAATCTTTTCAAGCTGAAGGTGGTGCATAATATCTTTAATCAGGACAGAGTAGTGAGGTGGATTTTTTTGTTTCCAATTAAGCAAAATCAATCTACGTGCCAAGAGTGTAACAACTCCAAGCACAATACACTGATTTTTAGAGAGCTCCACAATGTCACTACTGGCACCGAAAATAGCCAGAATTGGGTCTGGATCTAGTGGTTTTTCCAATACCTTTGATAGTAATTGAAAAACTGAAATCCAATAATTATGAATATTAGGACAATTCCAGAACATATGTCCTAGTGAAGCTGGTGTTTGACTGCATCTGTCACATATTGGGTCCACCGAAGAAAACATCTTTGAAAGCTTTAGTTTAGACAGGTGAAGTCTATGTAAGATCTTGAATTGTATCAAACCATGTCTAATGCACAAAGAAGAAGAGTGAACCCGTTCCTGTGCTTCTTCCCATTGCCAGTCTGCAATGTCTATTCCAAGATCATCTTGCCATGCGGTTCTTAAATGCTCTAATGAAACATCGCATTCCAACTGTGACAATTTATTATATATAATGGATATTCCTCCTTTAATAAATGGATCCTGTAAAAACAGTGAGTCCATCTGAGAGGCTAATGGCTCATTAGGAAATGATGAGAAATTCTTTTGAGCAAAACTGCGAGCTTGTAGATATTAAAAAAATGTGAATTAGGTAGATGGAATATCTGTTGTAACTGTTGAAATGTTGGAAAGCATTTATTAATAAACAAATTTTGGAAGGAACATATTCCTTTTTTGAACCAGGTCTGAAATATTGAATCAATTTGGGAAAGGGGAAGAATGAATGATTAGCCGTTAAAGGACTTAAAATAGAGCACATCGGCCATTTAAAGTGTTTTCTTATCTGGTTCCAAATTTTTGAGAGAGTTGGAAACCACCGGATTATTTAGTCGAGTTAGAGAGGGGGGCAGACAAAGCTGAATAAATTAAAGCTGGCCAAGAGGAAGGTGAGCATGATTTATTTTCCATATCACACCACTCTGTTGACCCCTCCTGTAAGCCAAATGAGAGTGCTCTTATATTACATGCCCAATAATACAATTGGAAATGTGGCAGACCCATTCCCTCCTTTCAGTTTGATCCTCTGTAAATATATCTTCTTTAGTCTGGGGGTTTTGTTATTCCAAATAAATTGGGTGATTATTCTATCCAAATTTCTAAAAAATGATTTAGTAATGTAAACTGGGATACACTGAAAAACAAATAAATATTTGGGCAAAATACTCATTTTCACCATATTAATACGACCTGCTAAAGAAATAAAAAGTTTGGACCATTTCTTAAAAATCTGTTGTGTGTATTCATACAACTTCAGAATATTTTCTTTATAAAGCATAGAAAAGCATTTAGTTATGGTAATTCCTAGGTATTTAAATGAGTTTACTATTTTAAAAGGAAAGGAGGAAATTGCTTCAAGTTGGTCCTTAGGGTTGATCGGAAACATAACACTTTTTGAAAAATTAATCTTATACCCTGAGATTTTCCCAAATTTATCTAAGATTGACATAATGGTTGGCACTGATTGTAAAGGGTTGGAGATGTAAACTAACAAGTCGTCAGCATATAATGAAACTTTGTGTTCTTTCCCCCCTCTCATTATTCCACTGTAGGTTGTAGATGCACGTAAAGAAATTGCTAAGGGCTCTATTGCTAAAGCAAATAGCAGGGGTGAAAGAGGGCATCCCTGTCTTGTAGAGCGATTTAATTGAAAATAACTAGAGTTATTATTGTTTGTTTGTATAGAAGCTTGGGGGTGGGCATATAACAATTTAATAAATGAAATAAAATTAGAACCAAACCCAAATTTTTCCAGAGTGGCGAAGAGGTAATCCCACTCAACCCTATCGAATGCTTTTTCTGCATCCATAGAAATAAGTACCTCGGGTTGGGAGGGATTGGGACTAGGTGTGTATATAATATTTAATAATCTTCTAATATTTAAAAAATAAAAGACGATTTCTGATGAATCCTGTTTGATCTGTGGAGATCACAGTTGGAAGAGCTTTTTCAAGACGAGTGGCCAAAACCTTGGCCAGTATTTTATTATCAACATCAAGAAGACTGATAGGTCTATATGAACCAGGGTCTAAAGGGTCTTTATCTACCTTGTGTATTAAAGAAATATTTGCCTGATAAAATGTTGGTGGTAAACAGCCTTTCTCAAGTGATTCATTAAAGACCTCTAAAAGTAACGGAGAGATTTGATCACTAAAAGATTTATAAAACTCGGTTGTGAAACCGTCCGGACCTGGGGCCTTTGAACTTTGCATACTGGATATTGCTTGGTTTTATTTCATTAATAGTTAGCCGTTGTTCCAAGATATCTCTGTCTTCCATACTTAAAGATGGAATGTCAAGTGATTCAAAAAAACTGCTCTATACATGCTGGGTCATTAATAGATTCTGAGGAGTATAATTTGACATAAAATCTCTTAAAAATATTATTTATTTCCTGTGGGTCAAATGTACTTTGTCCTGTATCTTTCCTAATTTCCGTTATCAGTCTTGATGCTGTTGTTTCTTTAATTTGCCGAGCCAGGAGTTTACCTGCTCTCTCTCCATGCTCATAATATGTGGCTTTTGCCCGCCTCAACCGATCAGTAGTCTCTGAGGTGGAAAGTAACTGAAATTCTGACTGGAGAAAGAGCCTCTTCTTATACAATTCTGGTAAGGGGGAACTTGCATACTCGCGATCTATTTCTAGTATTCTGTCCATTAATTTCTTTTTTTGTTCTTTATGCTGTTTCTTGATCGAGATACTATGAGAGATAATTTGTCCACGCATATACGCTTTAAATGCCTCCCAAATTGTGGATTTGGAAACATCAGTCGTATAGTTTGTCTCTAAATACAATCCAATTTGAGCTTTGGTTTGTTCTACAAATACCTTATCAGCCAATAAATTATTATCAAACCTCCATTTAATAGCATCATATTTGGCTTCAAATAATATCTGAAGACCTAGGGGGCTATGGTCAGATAATACCATTGCTTCATAATCACAATGTAAAACCGCTGACAAAAGTTTATAATCAATTTAAGAAAAATCTATCCTAGAATAGGAGTGATGGACGGGTGAGAAAAAAGAATATTTTCGTTGGTTTGGGAAAGTAAATCTCCATGGATCTATAATTTTAAAGTTTTTCATAAACGTTTGTAACAATTTGGCTGATTTAGCAAGGGGTACCGTTCTACTTGAAGATCTGTCCAAGAATGGGTCTAATACAAAGTTAAAGTCACCCCCCCCATTATCAATTGATGAGTATCTAGGTTGGGCAAAATGTTTAAAACAGATGATATAAATTGTTCATCATCTATATTAGGGGCATATATATTAACTAACAATATTAATGTGTTATAGAGTTTTCCTGCTACTATAACATAATGCCCATTGGAGTCAGAAATAACTTTTGTTGCAGTAAATTGTACATTTTTCTTTATGAGTATTGCTGTACCTCTAGACTTAAAACTAAAATTTGAATGAAAGATTTGTCCCACCCACTTTCCTCTTAATCGGCCATGGTCTTGGTTCCTTATATGCGTTTCCTGTAAAAACACAATATCAGCCCCCAGTCTTCCAAGATGAGATAATACATTACCCCGTTTAATAGCCCCATTAAGTCCCTTACAATTCCATGAGACAAACTGAACTGAATTTTTCCTAGCAGCATTTACTTTCATTTCAGGCTAAGAAACTTGAAAAGTAAACTTGAAACTGTAAAGTGTGGTTTTTGTAGAGAAGGGGGGAAACGGGAGAGGAGAAAGGAAAAAAAGAAAAAAAAAAAAAAAAAGAAGAAAAAAAAAAAAAAGTGCCAATTCGTTTTCCTTAACTTCGAACAACATGAACAGTTTGAACAATAGCTCCATTCACTTTTCTCTGATTGAGAGTTATACAAAAAAAAACGGAGCAAGTTTAGAAATCCTTTTTTTTACCCATCATTCCAACAAAAAAGGTTAGCAATCAATCTGACTTACCACTTAGCTCCTTTCTAGAAACAATAAAGAAAAAAAAAATGCTCTATAGACCTATTTACACTCTTATGTTTTTTTCACTTTAACATAGTCAGTGGTTAGGTTACAGTTCTTTTCCTGGTGAACTTGACCGATATATACTTAGCCACTATAAGAGTTCAGAGATGTTTTAAATGATAAGAGTCTTTGCTTACGTGCTGTAAATGATAACAGATGCGGCACCTCAGCCTATCAAATAGTATAAACTTACAGTTCGGCTATCAGGCTTGAATTTTCTTCTCGATGAATTTCTCGGCTTCTCGAGGGTGTTCGAACGTGTACCTGATTCCGTCCATGGTGATTGCCAGTTTGGCTGGGTAGAACAAACTGTAGTTTATCCCGGCGGCTCGCAGCTTGGCCTTCACTGGATTGAACGCGGCGCGCAGTTTGCCAACCTCTGGACTTACATCGGGGAAGATGTGTACCGGTGATCCCTTGTAGTAAAGACGGCCTTTATTTCTCGACAGTTTCAGAATTTTTTCCTTGTCAGAATAATAGTGAAAACGAGCAATTATTGCTCGGGGCCTCTCTCCCGGCTTCGGTTTTGGCGCGAGAGTCCTGTGCGCACGGTCTACAATCATACTGGAATCCCCCAAGTCATCGGCTCCGAATAACTCCAACAGCAAGTCTTTAATGAAACGAATCGGGTTTCCCGCCTCCACTCCTTCTGGAACCCCAACGAAACGTAAATTCTGTCTCCGACTTCGATTCTCCAAATCCATACATTTTTCGTGCATTTTCTTGTGTTCTTTGGTCATGACTTCGTGGGACTGTTCTAGTGCTGCCACCCTGTCCATCGTGTCACTCAGCGCTTTCCCCATCTCCGTGCACTCACTCGCCGATTCGGCCTGCGCTTTGTGTAAGGCGGCCAGCTCAGGAAAGATTTCCTCTCGCAGCGCGCGCATGTCTTCTTTTCATCTCTTCTCGATTCTTTTGCACTTCCAGATGTAGGTTTTCAATTTGTGACTTAATGTCCTTAATCACAGCTTCTCGGTGTGCATGCAGTTCCGTTCTAAGTGCTCTCAGTGAGATAGGAGAGTCATCGTCTTGTATATGTTCGTCCATTTTTCTTTCGCCGCTTTCCGTTTTCGTATTACGCTGGATCGTCGATGTAACTTTTTTGCACGAGCTCGGTTTCATGCCAAAATATACGCAGCAAGGTCTCCTTAACAAAAATGATAAAGTTTTACATGACTGGCTAGTCTATTGAGCAATTATCACTTATTTATTCGAGGAGCTCCCTTTCTCTGCTACTCACTCCATGCGGGCGGAAGCGGAAGTCGGGCACCTCGTTTTTTACACACATTTTTAGCTTCTGTTCATGTTATCCTCCACTCTGCCAACACCACAAAGTTGATGTTTTGTTCAGCAGCAGTATGGGACACTCGCAGTCTATGAGGACCTTGTGTGAAGGTCCTAGCGTCGTCTGAAGGCTCTTGATATTCTCCAGGCATTTGGTTCCTCGTAACGGTTGTAGAGGGGCTCCAACCGCTGCTGTTTCTTCTGCTTGCTGAGGCGTGTGGGATCAGAGACTTTGAAGAAAGCTGGAGAAAATTCTACAAGCCACCTTGGGTCAATAGTGGTCACCTCCCTCATGTACTCTTTAGTGGTCAGCACAAGCTCATGATACACCACCCTGGGGAAAGGAAAGGATTGAATCCAGCTTTAGTACAAGCAGCATGGATACTAGTTGTGTTGTTAATCTCTTCTGGCAACATTGTTGGTGGCAAACATACCATTCTGGTTGGCGATTGAACAACGTGCTGGAGGGGTGGATGTAGACCACCTGCTGGTCTATGAGGGTCCTGTATCCTTCTTGAGGGTCCTTTTTGGCTGCATTCCGGAAGAAACCACTGCAGATGGCCTTCTGTACACGTACTGTGGCTTTACCGCATGATACCACATCCAGCTTGTGTCTGAAGAGAGAAAAATGTGTAATTATAGAGTGTAAAGGCCCGTTCACACCAAGGATGATAACTACAACAATAAAGTTTTAAAAATCATTCCTATTTTATGAGAATAGGGAAGTTCACACCAACTATAACAATAATGACACAGAGGAATGATATCAATGGAATCACTTCCAGATTTTTCCTATAATAAACATGCCCAATCAGAATTTATTCAACTTTAAAGAACTCGAGCAAAACCGTGAATGACATAACTGCAGCTCATATTTATAATAAAGTGAATATTGTTATCCGTTGGTGTCAACGCTAGTATAGTTATTGCTCTTGGTGTGAATAGGCCTTAAGGCTTAGGGTGTGTAATATGATGTAAGGAAGTCATATAAAGTTGCTGTTATTCTCAACCCCCCACCTATCCATGATGCCCAGCATCTGTTTGCGGATATCCTGTGCACGCCTGAGAGATCGCGCCTGGATGAAGTTTTCATAGCACCAGGGGTTGGAAAACTTGTTGTTCTTCCAGGAGTTGTAGACAGCCAACAAAGTCAGGTGGTCCCCCTCAGGCTGGTGAAACTTAGCCTTCTTCTGGTCTGCCAGAGCTTGTTTGTCCTGAGATTCAGAGTAAAATCATGATTACTGTCTTTAGGATCAGTTTGCTAGGATACCTAAAACTCCATATAATGATGTAACCGTTCCTTGACCATTCATGGATCTGTTAATGTGTGTGGGCTAAAGGAGTACCTTTGGTCTATAGAAGACATTCTGTACGGAGAGCGACACTATGGTCATCATCTCTTCACTACAGCCAAGATGGACGGACATGATCAACATCTTACAAAGCATGGGCTCCAGAGGAAACTCAGCCATCTGATAGGAACAGTGACAAGACACTTAATACTTCATTTTGAAAAGTGAGCAGATACAGCCAAAACCTCAGTAAACATACATTCACAAACTTAAGCAAAGAGACACACTTACTCTACGACCGAGGCATGTGAGCAAACCTTCATCATCCAATGCTCCTAGAGTGTACAGCTGCTCCATGGCCCTAATGAGCGTCTCCATGGGCGGAGCATTCATGAAATCAAATGACAAAAGGTCATTGATGCCCATTGCCTGATTGGAGGAAAATGCACATAATATTAATGATACACTGATACAAATCCAGTATTAGAGATTTTAGTTTTTATTAATTTTATTTTTTATTTTTTATTTTATTTATCAGTAATTATCTATTACTGTCTATTTAACTGTGCATTATCTTTTTTTTACATTAAGATTATCTTTTTATCATATAACATTCAATTAAAAGTTTATCATTGTCTTAACTATTGTACGTTTAATAACACTAATAATTTTAATTACAAATCTTATAATAAAACAGTACATTATAATGTTGTTAAATGCTAAATTTACTTGTAGTATTTCAAATATTTGATTTTAGCTTTTTTTATAATTTTGGATTTTTTAAATTTTTATATCAGTCATGTAATTATCGGTGTATCTGTACAAGAATTTAATATGGTTGCATCGCTTAAAAACCCCAAGATGACTCAACATTAGAACAGTTTAATTGTACCTTTAGAGACAGTACAGTGCTGGCCAAGTTAGTTCTCTGAATCTCAGGTACGTTGGTGGTGAGCATCTCATCTCTGTAGGCACGTTCTGTATAGAGTCTGTAGCACTTCCCAGGGCCTGTTCTACCTGCTCTGCCTGCCCACTGCTTAGCCTGGGCCTATAGACCACAAGAATGAGGTTTAGAAGACAAAGTGTACTTTAAATGTATACTGAAAGTAGTCAGGGTCATCAGGAATGGATGTTACCTGGGAGATGGGGGTAACCACTAGCTGATCAATCCCAGTTTTGGAGTTATACACCTTCTGTTTGACAAAACCTGGATCCACCACATAGTAGATCCCATCAATTGTCAAAGATGTCTCTGCGATGTTAGTAGCAATAACCACCTAAAAAAGCAGCATGTTTGTTAAGGTCCATACAGTGATCCAAATTTTCAGGCAAAGTTGTTTGACATGTCAGAGGTGACTAGAGAGAGGAGTAAGCTTGGATAGTACCTTTCTACTTCCAGGTGGTGCTGGGTCAAAGATCCTGGTCTGCATTTCACTGGGCAGGGCAGAGTACACTGGGAGGATGATCAGCTCTGGGACATCAGGACCGAGGGATTTAATTCGTTCATACAGGATCTCACATGCTGTGTCAATCTCCTCCACTGTCAAGAACACCAAGACGTCACCTGTACATTAAATAACTTTTATTATTGGAAGCTCAATTTCACAGGCATTCACAGGCTTTTCTTTGAAAAACTGTTCAAAAAGTTACCTGGAGGCTCAGTGAGGTGAATCTGCATGACTGTGATCAGACTGGCATCCAGATAGTCAGTCTCAGGTTCTTTAGTGTACAAAACCTCCACTGGATATGTACGACCAGGGATAGTAAAAATAGGTGCTTCATAAAAGTACTGTGAGAATTTCACAGCATCCAGCGTAGCAGATGAGCTTCATGTCAGTTCGCTTCTGTACAGTCTAAATAAAACAAAAACAAGACACTAATACATATGCCTCAAAAGAGATGGACAAATCTAAGCACCTTAGTTTGTCACTTTAACACATTTTTGCCCCATGTTTTTCAAGATTAGAAAGCAAGTGTTTACAACAGGTTCAAAATCTTTAAGTTTAGATCTTGCATGCCTCATTTTTATCAATTATTTTTTAAGTTGTATACTGTTCACTTTATTTAAAAAAGTAAAAAATAAATAAAAATAATAATTACTCTTAATAATAATAATAATTTAAATAGTTTATATAAATTATATATATTATGCATTATAATTTAATATTGAAAGAAGTTTTTTTTTTATGTTCACCAAGGCTGCACTGAATGATTCACATTAAAACCAGTAATACTGTGAAATATTACTACAATCTAAAATAAAGGTTTTCTATTTTAATACATTTTAAATTATTTTTTATATTTAAATTAATTTATTCCTTTGATGGCAATGCTGAATTTTCAGCAGCCATTACTCCAGTCTTCAGTGTCACATGATCATCCAGAAATTTAGATGATGATGATTAGGTGCTCAAGTAACATTTCTTCTCTTTTTGTGAAAACTGCGATACATTCTTTGATTAATAGAAAGTTCAAAAGACTACAAATAAATAACAAATAAATCAAATCAAATATTTATTGACCCTGACACTCATTGACTGGGTAAAGCAAGCCTCAATTTGTGAACCGTACCTTCTTGAGCAGGCCAAAGAGCACGTCTGTGTGAATGGTTCTCTCATGGGCCTCATCCAACATAATGATTGCATACTGGCCCAGATCAGGGTCAATCAGACACTCTCTTAACAGCATACCGTCCGTCATGTACTTAATGACAGTCTCAGGACTTGTGCAGTCCTCAAAACGGATGGTGTAGCCAACCCACAGACACAGAAAGAGATCCATTTCAAACTACTGTGGTCAAATATTAGATCACTGATGCCTATGTTGTGTAAATGAATATAAGATAGCATCTACCTCTTGACCTAAACAACAACCGTACTCCTCCGACACTCTTTTAGCCACAGACATGGCTGCCACTCTTCTGGGTTGTGTGCACCCGATCTTCCCCCGTGTGGTGTATCCAGCCTCAGCCAGGTACTGAGTGATCTGAGTGGTCTTCCCTGAGCCCGTCTCACCGATCACAATCAGGATCTGGTTGTCATGGACAGCCTGAAAAGACACAATAGTCAAATCTGTGAACATAATTAAACTGAAATCTAGCTCAGGATGAATATACATATCAGTTAAAGTCACACCTGAATGAGCTGCTCTTTCAGCTTGTAGATAGGAAGACTCTCTCTTTGCTCTAGGATAGAAAGTTGAGTCTTTTTTCCATAGGACGACTTGTTGGCACCAAAGGCGTGTTTCTTCCATTCTGGGATCATACCTATGCCCCTCATGTTGGCAGCTATCTGCCTGCCGTCGGCTGTATGGATGGTGAGCGTGAGAAAACTGAAAAAAAAAAAAAAAAAACATTTATTAGAGATGCACAAACATGATTACAGACTTGAGCTCATATAAAGCCAGAGGGCATACAGGCATCAGAGATAGGCTTATGTGCAGACCAGCCACCATCTGCTTCGATAGCAGAGCGCAGGAAATCAGATGGCCATCTACGAACTCCCTTAACCACAGTATGGACAAATAGGAAGGAAGTTTATCTGGAATTATCAGTCTTTCATATTGCATTACCTCTTGTTTTTTTTTAACTGGAGATCATAGACAGCAAAACTTAGGATTACTCACACAATCGTACCTCACTGTATAGTTAAGAAGACTGTTTTTAATTTTAGTCTTCAAATGATGCATTCTAATCTAAGTCAGATGTGTGATATTCCTGTTTGATATCTCAGAATTCTGACCATATAATCATTTGTGCACTTGGAAGATTTAATTTTTTTTTTTAGCTTTGTGGGTGTTTTTTCAAATTTAGTTTGAATGTCTTACTGTCAGGCAGTGGTCCACCCAGTGTTTGTTAAGGCCCATGGGTATTGAGTCCATTTCGGCTTCCCTTTGGGCCTGTTTCACCTCCCGTCACTCTTTGGCCAGGGCACTCTGCATCATGGCTGCTTGGGAGAGAGATCCATCTGGGTTCTGCCAGAAAAAAACAAAATGTAAAACACTGATTATGTCTAGATCAGTAAAATCAAGAGCTTTGCTTCCTACATTGCTCAGGCAGCTGGAGAGTGAGAGGGAAGGTGGTTTGGCCTACCTTGACAATCTTGACAGGACTCATGTCCATGCTCTGTTTGGTGTGCCCCCTCAGGAATGGAGGTTCCTCTTCCACCAGCTCAATCTCCAAGTCTTCATCTGACAGACAAACCACAACACAAGACCAAATTTGAGGTGGCTGCTCAGGCAGCCAGAGGTGATACTAAAAAAAAAAAAAAATTGTGATGGGATTTTATTTATTGGCATGTTAAAAATATTGAATTCAAGGATAATGCAGCTCATACCCTCCTCATCATCAACTTTAGGCAGAATTCCGGTCTCTTCATCAAAGTCTGGGAATTCCTCCTTAGACAACACATTGGCAGCAATCATCTAAGAACAGACAGATCAACATGTTAAAATATGAACATAAGCAATAAATAAGGCTGGGTATCGCGTTTGAAAACAAAAACGATCTTCATCCATACTGGCGTTTCAGAAAGAAAAAAAAAGAAGAAAAAAAGTCCACACTACATGACCAAAAATGTGCATTACGTGACCGTTCATGCACACTGTAGAATCATGCTACTATACTACGCTTTTACTCAAAACTCACTTTAAACCACCATCGAGTGTTTATAATAACTTCCGATTGTAAACTAATGTGTGTTTTGGCCATATAATGTTGCTCAAATATGCTATTTGTATCCTTTTATATCAAGCTAATCGCTACACATGCTTAGCATTTCTTATGTAAACACTCTGTATTGTTATGAAAATAGTCAGAATTTCATTAAAATCACATACTGTCGTAATCGTGTGTTATAGCTTCATGTTTCATCAGTGGAAATGTTTTTCTGGGTTTCTTATGTACAGAACTGAATGCAGAAGTGTAATGGACATTCTCACAGGAGACAAGGCAGGTTATGAATGCGTAATATGATTGACATATGATATGAGCAGTGAATGAGCTTCCTCTGAGTCAGAACAGCGATCGTGGAAGAGAAAACACAGGTAGTCAGCACTGGAAGCAGCTAATGCTCATTACAGGTAATATGCAGGAATCCTGAATTTAATTTCAATAACCTTTTAAGACTTTTTAAAGACCTCATTGCCACTTCAGTTAAGTATAAATAGTGTAGATATATTCACGCATACGTTTTGGAGTCACACTCTTAGGACAAAGCTTGAAAAAAAATGTAATACTTCATAAAATCGGGATTAAGACTTTTAAATACCCTTTAAGGGCCTTAATTTTCCCAAAATTTATCTATCAACTTTTAATACTTTTTAAGATCCTGCGGACACCCTGTCATCAGTAAATCAGTGGAAAATTAATAGAAATTATGATTCTGTCTAAGCTTTGCATTTTCAAACAAAAACAGACTAATGTAAATGTGGCCTAAAAGATGTGGAAACTGAAAACTTTTTGAACTGTATTAAAATCATTTGCACTGATTTATTCTGTTTATTTTGTTCCTTTGTGCAGTGGCTCAGGAGATGAGTCTGTAAAAACATCAATAAGCTGAAATAAAACCAAAACCTTTTTTGAGGTAATGTGCAATGTAATCTTGTTACACTGGATTCCATAAAATTGGTAACGAAAGTATCGTCCAGGAACTGGTATCGCAGTCAAGGTATCGGTATCAATATCAAACATTTTTAAATGATACCCAGCTCTAGTAATAAATGTTATAACAAGAAAGGACATCACATTAAAGATGGCCATGTACCTGTTTGATTTCCCACTTTTCCGGATCGGATATCTTTGTGAGTCTTTTGCATTCCAATGTGTCATCCTCTACCTCTGGAGCATGGCCCAGGTTGAGGTTAGTGGGTCTGTCAGGATTCCACATGGCTGACTCTTCCTGACCTTCTCCACCCACATTTCTCCTTCTGTTAGGGTTCAGATCTTCACCAGTGTCCTGGTCAACATCCTTTTAAAAGCAAGACAACCCAACAAAAATCAGCCCACATATAACGCACAGTGATCAATCAATATAAAAAACAAGCTGAGCACAAAAAAAGTATTGTTGTCAAAAAATGTATACAGTGTGGTATAAGAGTCCAAGTGAAATGCTTAAGATAATAATAATAAAATAATAATGATAAAAAGTATTATTATTACTTATTATTTCATTTGCTAATAATTATTACTACCAATACTATTTTCACTAAAATAAAAAAATATATATATATATATAAAATAAAAAGACAAAACAATAATACAATAATAATAATAATAGTAATAATTACTACAATTACTATGATCATTACAATGAATTTAGCAAAGTAATGTAATGTAGCAATCTTTAAATAAACAAAAAACTATTTTGTAAATTTATTTTTGTTTAGTGGCCCAAAAATATGCAGAATCTCTAAATATTTTTTTTATAAAGAATTTAACAAATCTGTAAATAAAATGTACAGATTTAAAAATGCAAATTTTAACTGTTCTCTAAATTGTTAACTTTTGGACCTCTGAAGTATATTTACTGTATTAAAAACATACCTGAGACCTTCCAACTGCACAAAGCAGCCAAACTGCATAATACTGGTGACTTTGCCGTTGTAGATATCCCCCACAGATGGCTCCTCCGGTGGGGGCCTGTCAACATGTTTGTTCTTCCAGCGGTCGGAGCCTTTGTCTCTGTCTCCCCGTGCAGGACTCCTGGACCTGCTGCGAGAGTGCCAGCGGCTCCTGCGCTTCCTTCTGTCTCTCTCATTAGAGCGAGATCTGGAATGGGAGCGAGAGCGATGCCGTCTCCGTCTGTCTTTGTCTCTTTCCCTATCCCTGTCTCTGCTCCGACTGCGGCTTCTGCTCCTCCTCTTCTTCTTACCGCTGCTGCTGGTTTCAGATCTAAGACGGATGCCACTTACATGTTAAAAAGCAACAATATGATGCAGCGGGGCAATCACTGCAGCATCAAGTTCAATGGCATCTATTTTATGTTACAAAAGTTCCTCACCTGTATTTACTGCTGCTAGGTTCTGTACCACTAACACTAGGCATAAACATCTCCAACTCTTTCATGGCGTCGCCTGCAACTTTCACATCATCCTCATCCAGCATATTCTAATTAGAAGAACATATACAGTTTATAACCCATAAGTGGTTGCTGTTGATTAAAAACACATTTGAAGTTATTTATATAGACAATGTATATTTAGAATTACCCTAGTATTAGGATTGTCAGGTCTGCACAGAGCTGGAAACAGCACTTTCAACTTGTCCTTTTCATTCTTTGGCTTAGCCACAAATTAATGACGAGTGAATCCTAAAGGACAGATTAGACACTACTAAAACTACAAATGTAAAATCACAACACATAAAATTGAAGGAACAAATTCTTGACAGAGATGAGATTTTAAAAATCTTACTGTGAAATCGGCTCCATTTTTTTACCAGCACTGACTTGAATTCATCAATGGTTGGATGTTTCTCAGCAAGACTGATTACAAACTCAGCTGAAAAACACACAAAACAACAGACTGTTACTACAGACTTCCATAGACACACAAATTGCGCCTCTGTCTTTAACATCATTAAATAAGTTGACTAACTTAAACTTTACCAAAATTTACTGTGACAGTCTAAAATACTTCCTAAAAAGAAATATTTCTACCATAAAACAGCTTTCAAATGATTTTCAAAGTAGGAAAGACATTTCCAAAGAAACAACTAGCAAGGGAGCTCTACCACATGAAACGACACCGATATAAAGTTGGTTCGATGTTTGACGTTGGATATTAGACAGATATTCAGATGTTCAAAAAATTCAATAAATTCTTAGTGGATGAGTATAATTGTATAAAAAATGGCTTATCTGAAAAGCAATAGAACGTAGAACTGAACACACATCGCAGTTTAATTATTTTAATTCTCCTCGATTTGTTGCAACACATAAAGACTCTAGCAGCGGCGTGCTAGCACTTAGGCCAGCTAGGGACCGTCTACAAAGTACATGAAAATGAATATAAAAAATTTTTCCCACCGGAATGTTTTTTATAATTAACAAAACAAGAGCAATTTGTGCACCCAAGGTCTTTGAAAGATATAAAGACAAACACTTATAATGCTCACTTGAATTTAAATAAGAAATATTGTAAACAAGATATGTGATAGTAGTTATTATTATATTATTACTATTAATAAATATATTAATAAAAGAAAAACAACATTAAAAGCAGTAGTATTCCATAATCCAGTGGTTATGCAGTAGGCTGATTCCAGGTCCTTGTGAGAACCTTTTTTCCCCCGTTATATTCACAGAAGTATGACACCAAATAAGTACACGGTATTAAAATTAAAACCAATAAAGAAATTAATTTAAAATAATACACTCTCCTGTATCAACCTCATGGTGTGTGCCTTGTTATTTTTTCATAAGAAGATTTTTTATATTTGTTTTAGTCACAGAACTATAACAGAAAACATGCTATTGAAATTCAACAAATAAGACAACGCTGGCGAAGAGTGTTGTTTTACAGTTGTTTTGACTTGAATTTGAAAATCTACATTTTAATAAATTATTTTATAACACACACCGTTTTATTACACAACCTCAATTGGTGTGTCTTGTTACAGATTAGACAAACATTTTGATGTTGGTTTTAGCCACAGAACTATAATAGAACACACAATATTAAAAAAATTAAACCAATACAGAATTTGGTTCAAAATAAATACAGTCTTCTATTTTAGCTTCGAAGGCTGTGTCTTGTTACAGATTTCTTTAAGAACATTTTGCAGTAGTTTTCGTTGTCAAAATAGATGCAGAAGTGACACTATTGACTTTCAAAAATCAATCTTGAAGCCTTTCAAAGAGTCTCCAGTGTTACTGCCCCCTAGAGGAAGATGTTTAGACTGAGTTTGACATTCAAAATATTTTAATAAGTTAATTTAAATTCAATACAGTCTTGTATTTCAGCTTCAAAGTGTGTGTCTTGTTACTGTATCCTAGAAGACCATTTCTATGCAAGTTTTACTGTCATATATAAATCAGGATACATGTTATTGAATTAAATTCAAATCTGTTAATAAATTCATTTAAATTGAATGCAGCTTTCTTTCTCAAATCCATAGGCTGTGTATTCTTAGAGATTCCTAGAAAACATTTTCCAATACTTTTCATTGTCAAAAGCGATGGAGAAGTTATGCTATTAACGTTCAATAAAAGCTTGCAAAGCCTTCCAAAGAGCCTCCAGTATTACTGCCCCCTAGAGGAAGATACTGCAGTTGTTTTGACTGAGTTTGACATTCAAAATATTTTAATAAATTCATTTAAAATGTATACAGTTTTCCATCTCAACTTCAAAGGGTGTGTCTTGTTACCTGGGACTAAATGAGCATTTTCATGCAAGTTTTACTCTCATTTGTAATTCAGGATACATGCTATTGAACTAAATTCAAATCTGTTAATAAATTAATTTAAAATGCATGCAGTTTTCTTTCTCAAATCTAAAGGGTGTGTCTTGTTACTGGTTCCTAGTAGAACATTTTGATGGTGGTTTTAGCCACACGAGTATGACATTCAAAGTTATAAATTATTTTAAAATCAATAAAGTCTTCTATTTCAACTTCAAAAGGTGTGTCTTGTTTCTGATTTCTAAATGAACATTTCAATTCAGGTTTTACACTCGTATGTAAATCAGTACACATGCTATTGAATTAAATTCAAAAATTCCATTCCATTCCATTCAATTTCTTTCTTTTTTTGATAGTTGTTCATGCGTCCCTTATTTTTCCTGAGCAGTTAAACTGTCCAATATTCTTCATAAAAACTCTCCAGGTCTCACAAACTCTTTGGATAAATTGTACTAATTGTATATAGGTTTCTTCTGAAGCTTCTGACATAATTCAGTTTATACAGTTAATTCAATTATTTTGTCTTGTGGACTATATTTAAATATCTTTGATGCAACATATCTTACTCAGGGCAGCACTAAAAAATAAAATGCATTTTGTGTAATACCTCTTATTTTGATAAAATAATTAACATTTTGCCCACAACTATATCTTCAGAGAACTATAAGAATAAACTTCAGTCAAGTGGACCCTTTGAACATTTTTTTTTGCTTTGACAGTTATATTCTGTATTTACAAGACTTTTTTATTATGCATGATTTTTAAATACTTTCTGTAATTTTTTATTTATTTTATATATATATATATATTTATTTTTTTTTATATATATATATATATATATATATATATAATAACGATGTTCATTAAACAAAATCATTTCCTGTTTGAACATATTTTTTGTATATGTCACTGAAATAACATTTGGGACTTTCCTCTATATTTTACTCAAAAGTACAGTAACTTATTTTTTTTAAAAAAAAAGCTATTTTAAGAGTGCAAGACTACTTTTTATGTGTTGTTGGTGGTAATGCATGGATATAAATTTTATGCTGATTTATATGTGTGTGTATGTATGTGTATTTATAGATCTATAAATTGTAATTTATGTTGTTCCATACTTATATGCTTCAAAAAAACAATGTACTATATGTCAATAAACTAATATACATTTCACATACAGTATGCAGTGGTGGCCAAAATTATTTGAACACTAGTATTTTCACCAGCTAAAAATGGTTTTAATTCAGTTATTTCTATCTTTTGCTGTAGTGTGTCAGTAGGAAATATCAGTTTACATTTCCAAACATTTATTTTGCCATTAATTGTAATAATCCAGTGAGATTTCTGTCTGACAGCAGGCAGTGCTCCACACAGAGATCTGATCATCATCAGTCTGGATTGACATACTGTACAAACTGAGAGAGAATAAATCCAGAAGAACTGTGACAACGAGATACTTCAAGAAACCTATTTAATTCAATAGCATGTGTACTGATTTACATACAAGTGTAAAACCTGAATTGAAATGTTCATTTAGAAATCAGAAACAAGACACACCTTTTGAAGTTGAAATAGAAGACTTTATTGATTTTAAAATAATTTATAACTTTGAATGTCATACTAGTTCAGAACCACTGCAGCACATTCCTCTAGGGGGCAGTAATACTGGAGACTCGATGGAAGGCTGCGCAAGCGTTTTTTGAATGTCAATAGCATGACTTCGGCATCACTTTTGACAATGAAAACTGCTGCAAAATATAATTTATTAAATCTGTAACAAGACACAGCCTTTGTAGCTGAGATAGAAAATTTTATTTATTTGAAACTAAATTATGTATTGGTTTCATTTTCAATAGTATGTGTTCTATTATAGTTCTGTGGCTAAAACCACTATCAAAATGTTCTTCTAGAAACCAGTAACAAGACACACCCTTTAGATTTGAGAAAGAAAACTGCATGCATTTTAAATTAATTTATTAACAGATTTGAATTTAGTTCAATAGCATGTATCCTGAATAACAAATGAGAGTAAAACCTTCATGGAAATGTTCTTTTAGGCCCAGGTAAGAAGACACACTTTTTGAAGTTGAAATAGAAGACTTTATTGATTTGAAATTAATTGTATACGTTTGAATGTCAAACTCAGTCAAAACAAGTGCAATATCTTCCTCTAGGGGGCGGTAAACTGCACAATCGGTACATTTCAATAACTTTTGTTGTGCTACAGTTCTGTGAATAAAACCAACAGCTAAATGTTCTTTTATGGACAAATAATAAGACACACCCATTTGATTTGAGATTTATTATTTATACATTTCACAAGTGAAGCATTTAGATGTAATAATTGTGCTTTTTTCTCTTCGTTTTGCACTTTGCAGACAGTCCCTTTCCTGCACTTTTACATTATAAGGTCTATTAGTTATAATTCCTTAAGGCAGATTAAAACCAATAAAACACAATGTGTGTTCTCTTCTACATTTGAAAACAATTACAACACAGTATGTTTCTTGTCATTGTGCTAAATTGTTAAAGAATTATTGAAGATTTCCGAGGCTGAATCTCTGACAAAATGTCAAACGTCGAACCAACTTTATATCGGTTGAAACGACCACGTTACTGGCAGCAACCAGATTATTACATTATTATTAATATAAAAGGATTCTAGATAAACGAACGGTGCAACATAATAGGGTGACTGAATTGTATTTGATAACACAAATTAGCGGTTTGTTCCAGTTAAATTTTGTACACAAACACTGATTCCACGTGTAGAAACAGGCTAACCAGCTTTTTACGATACAGCTAAGTTAACTTACCAACAACTTGACACGCGGTCAAGTTACATTTATAAACTTACCAAGGTCCTTATCGTTGATTACTAAGTGGTTGTCAAGTTCGGTACAAACTTTAGACACCAAGGACAAATATTCGAGGTTTTTGAGCTCGTCTTCAACGATATTTGCCATCTTTTCAGCGATGTTATTGTTTCGTTCACCGGAAGAAAGTGACAACGGTTCCGCTTGTTCCGTAACTTCTAATTCCGGGTTACGTTACAAGCGTCCTCTAGGGCAAATCCAAATCCAAAACCTGTACTGAAATGCTAAATTATTATTATTATTATTATTATTATTATTATTATTATTATTATTATTTTTTTTTTTTTTTTTTTTTTGTGAATACATTTTAAAACTCGCGTACTATAAACTATAATATTAATAATATATAATTGAACATATTTTATCTTGCACATATTTAATACACAATACATGGCGATAATACATTCAATTCTAATATAATTTAACTTGAATTACACTAAATATAATCTTTAAAAATAAATAATTATACTGTGATATGTTTGGCCAAAAATTCGTCATCACTTTGCCTCATATTGTAAATACAACCTAAAGATTATCGACGATATGTGAGGAAAGAATTCTGGACTCAAAATCTCACTTCAGAGATCAGTTACGTAAAAATGCTAAGAGTAGAAGGTTTGATTTTTTTTGTTTGACTGTTTGATATTACATTATATAGGCTAAGAGATCTAGCGCGACATCTAGTGGCGCAGATATGAATGTCAGGTCATTCCACTGACAGTTCCCTGCGTGAATCCGCACAGCGGAGAGGTCGGTGCGGATTTATGATGCTGAGATTGGGTTTCGCGTGGTCTACCTCATCAGCCACCACCAAACACATCGCACAGGCCAGGCTCTCCACCGGATCCCTTCTGCGAAAAAACAGTCCTCGTACTTTATATAACAACTGGTGCTCTGGACTACCAAAAGCCCTCCAGTTTGGCCAAAAGTCAGTGCTTGCCAGTACCAGATTGTTCTGGGACAGCTCCAGGTAGGCACTGGTCATGCCTCCAGGCTGAGTGCTTCATGTCTGCTTGCACAACCGATCATAAAGCGCTGAAGGTTTCGTTAGCACTACAGCTAATACAGAGACCTTGATTAACGTTATATGTTTCAAATAAGTAAGCTGAAGCCCAAAAATGCTGTCTAGGACAATTATTAATGTTGACTGCATACAAAAATGCTATCTAGATAGGCAGCTTACTACGTTCTGAGACACACACAGCCATTGTTTATATGCAGTAAAACGTATGCTATTGATATTGTAACTGTTCTAAAGTTTGTTTACAAATAAAAGCTGGCATATCCTTCCTAAAACTGGTTTTCTGGCTAGTGTAAGCTGGTCTTTTCTGGACAACAGCCATCTGAAAAGATCCCATTCTAAACCATTCTCTTGTATTATTTCCCGGCTCCTGTTTACTAAGGTCCCCTAGTGCGCAGAGGCACTCAGAGCATTTCAATATTGATTTCATTTTCCACAGATATGTTCTGTGATTGCTTTAGGTCTTCTGGAGTGATTTTCTTCAGCATGGCATCAGGAAGTAATGGACCGGACAGATCAAAGACCCCAAAACACACCAATCGCCTGAGTAAAGAGAAGTCTTCCTATTTATTACAGCATGCGCATAACCCTGTGGACTGGTGAGATCTTTCGGCTTACTGTAAAATACAAAGTCAATTTAGATTATTATTATTAGTTTTTTGAAATTGTCAACAAAAAGCACCCTGTGAGTTCTTTATATACTACTATAAGTCTTACTATTCTTAATGAAACATCCCTGTATTTTCCCTGTATTACTGTATGGAAATCAAATAACACTTCTATTAGATTTTAATGCATTTAACTTTAGTTAATTTAATATTGCCATTAAATATTTATTTTTCTGGTGTTTTCTTCCTTAACAGGTATCCATGGGGGCAAGAAGCCTTTGATAAAGCAAAGAGTGAAGACAAGCCCATTTTTCTTTCAGGTAACATATTGGTATACTTGAAAACATGTTGGATACATGTTATTATTATTGTTGTTTAATGCATAAGCCTAAATATTACAGTCTTTACCGCTTCTTATTGCTTGGTGGGTTATTCCACCTGTCACTGGTGTCACGTGATGGAGAGGGAATCGTTTGAAGATGAGGAGATTGGAAAAATCCTCAGCAAGAACTTTGTCTGTATAAAGGTGGACAGAGAGGAGAGGCCTGATGTGGACAAAGTTTACATGACATTTGTGCAGGTTTGTACCAGTAGAATTCATTGCTGTCAACGCCATAACTTACAAAGTGTCATGGATGATTGAAATATGATGACTGTCTTCTGATCAGGCAACCAGTGGTGGTGGTGGTTGGCCAATGAGTGTGTGGCTCACACCAGACCTCAGGCCATTCATAGGTGGCACTTACTTTCCACCCAGAGACAGTGGAAGAAGACCTGGAATGAAAACGGTGCTTTTACGAATTATAGAACAAGTAAGAGCTGAGATTTCTTTCTCAAAGATTCTTTTAATATTTTGAATATGTTACACTTCTTCATATGTGTTTTCTTACTTCATTTATGTCCTTTTTTTACTTTATGGAAAACATTAGTACTTTTGTGTCTATAATATGATGTTTAGTACGGAAGAGGATTAGGGCCAAGCAATAATAAAAAAATAAAACCATCTCGAGATTAAAGTCATTATATTGCGAGATTAAACTCGTTAAATTTTGAGAAAAAAAAGTCGAAATACAATCTTGAGAATAAACTCATTAAATTTCGAGAATAAAGTCGTTGTGTTTCGAGAAAAAAACTCGTTAAATTTCGAGAAAAAAAGTCGAAATACAATCTTGAGAATAAACTCATTAAATTTCGAGAATAAAGTCGTTGTGTTTCGAGAAAAAAACTCGTTAAATTTCGAGAAAAATAGTTGAAATAATCGTGAGAATAAACTCATTTAATTTAGAGAATAAAGTCGTTGTGTTTCGAGAAAAAAAGTCGAAATGAAATGTAGAGAATAACGCATTCGATCAGTGTTCATTGCATAGCCTATAGAGGACATGGCAGAGTTGGATCACTTAGTCAAGCTATATTTTAGACTTTCTTTCAGTAACAAAGAAATACTATCAACTTAACTAATTATGACACAATAATAATTAGCACACAAACTTTAAAGAGAATTTGCAAGCGGCTAGGTCTTTTTAGAAGAAAAAAATCAGTCCAATTTGCGCGATGTAGGCTACTCGCTTTCGTCCAACATGCAAGGTTATCGCTGGCTTCACCCAAATGCACTCTGGCACTTGGACAGCTATGATAAATTAAAACCGTACGGCATTGCCATTAATGGCGTGTAATGTAATGAGTTTATTCTCAAGATTGTATTTCGACTTTTTTTCTTGAAATTTAACGAGTTTTTTCTCGAAACCCAACGACTTTATTCTCGATATTTAATGAGTTTATTCTCAAGATTGTATTTATTCGACTTTTTTTCTCGAAATTTAACGAGTTTAATCTCGAAACACAATGACTTTATTCTCGATATTTAATGAGTTTATTCTCAAGATTGTATTTCGACTTTTTTCTCGAAATTTAATGAGTTTAATTTCGCAATATAATGACTTTAATCTCGAGATGGTTTTATTTTTTTAATATTGCTTGGCCCTAATAATATTACAGTGTTTCCTGTTTTTACCTTTAATCAAATAAATGCAGCGTTGTTGAGCATAAGAGACTTTACTTCAAAAACTTTAAAAAATCTTTCTTTAAAAAAACTTTTGAACAGTATTGTATATTTAGTATTTTTTTACAGTATAAATGGGCCTTATACATGCAAATATATAGCTGTCTTTATATTGACAATGGCATCCTAAGTTTGGAAACCTCGTACTGTGGTGCTCTGATGTCTGAGTACCTTCATACTGTGTGTTTTAGTGGCAGAGCAACAGAGAAACCCTGGAGTCTAGTGGAGAGAGAGTACTGGAAGCCCTCAGGAAGGGGACAGAAATCTCTGCCAGCCCTGGAGAAACTCTTCCATCCGGCCCAGATGTTGCCAACAGATGTTACCAGCAGCTGGCTCACTCTTATGAGGAAGAATATGGAGGTTTTCGAGAGGCACCAAAGTTTCCTTCCCCTGGTAAACAAAACACTGGGATGAACTGAAAGGATTTATCACTAAAGCTTATACAGTATTTACAGTCTGTCATTAATTTATTATTAGAACAGAGTCACAAAGAGTGTAAACACAAAATTCTGTTGAACACCTGTCTTAATTACCTGTCAAATATGCATCTGCATTAATAATGTGTATTGACCTTGTGTTTTTTTGTTTGTTTGTTTTTTCTCCAGTGAATCTGATGTTCCTGATGTCATTTTGGGCAGTAAATCGTGCCAGCTCTGAGGGAGCAGAAGCACTGCGAATGGTCCTTCACACTCTCCGAATGATGGCACTAGGGGGCATTCATGACCATGTGGCACAGGTTACACGAAAATACTGTGTATTCAGAACCTGTCTCAACTATAACAGATGTTAAATATCAATTCTTCCCTTTTAATTACATAACCAAACACAAAAATCTTCTTTTTTTTCAGGGCTTTCACAGATACTCCACAGACTCCTCCTGGCATGTTCCTCACTTTGAAAAGATGTTATACGATCAAGGCCAGCTTGCAGTGGCCTATATCACTGCTTACCAGGTGGGAATATATTTGTGGGGGTACTCATTATATGCATTTTATATATTTTAATATGTGATATATTTTCTGTGTCTCTTATCTGTCCAGATAATTGCTTATATCTAGAAAGCAATAATGAAATACTGTGCTGTACTTCTGGAGTTTGTAGACAGAATAAGGACTTTATTGGTGTTTTATATTGCTTATTTTGTGTTTCTGTATCAAAAGTTAAAGAAATGGTTTACCCAAAAATGAAAATTTCCTCACCCTCAGGCCATCCAAGATATAGATGAGTTTGTTTTGTGTTAACTTCAAACCATTGCTTCTGGCTAAAATATGAGTCTTTTATCCATAATATTGCTTTCTCCAGTGAAAAAAAAAATCTCATCTGAATCAGGAGAGAAATATGCACTGATCATGCACAGTTTACAAGCAAAAACAAGTCCAGAAAACAGTTCTAAATAAATATGTGGGTGCATTTTGATGTGAGAGGACAACAGTGGATGGACTTTTTTGTACTTGTGTTATCAGCTGTTTGAACTCTCATTTATATGGCACCCATTTACTGCAAAGGATCCATTGGAGATGTAATGTGACCCCCCCCCCCAAAATATGTTCTTATAAAGAAACAAAATCATTTATATCTTGGGTGGCCTGAGAGTAAATTTGTAGCAAATTTTCAGTTGTTTTAAGATGATTTTAAGATTTATATAATTAATCAATTGACATTTTCTAGTTATGTATCTGGCATTGGCTTTGCTGGGTGTGGTATTGTTATGGCTGTTGATCTCTGCAGGTGTCGGGGGAATGCCTACTTGCAGATGTGGCTCGTGACGTGTTGCTTTATGTCTCCAGAGACCTAAGTGACAAGGTGAGTTGTCTTCCCCTTCATTAGAATCCCGCATTTGGCATCAGTCATGCTGTATCAGGACCAACCCACAAAAGCACGGAAAAATCGCCCAGGTCAGAGCCCTTTTTGAGGTCAACCCTCCTCCACTATACTGCACAGGGTGCCAGCCATCTTGTGATAATGAATGAATTGATGACACACACAATCAAATTTTGAAAATTTTATTTTTGATGATTTATGGAGTAATTAGGTACCAACAATGCTTACCTTGAACCTTAGTTATCTATTCATTTTGGTTGTGAGAGTTACATTAGAGGTCAGTGTTTTCCCTGACGCAAAATATACCTGTTTGGGAAAAGAATACATAAAATAGCTGAAAACGTTGCATGCTCTCTGTACTATAAATCATCCCCTTGTTATTATTCTGTAATTGAGAACCTGAGGTTCACTGTATGCTGATATTATGTAATGTAACATGTTTTACGAGATAACTTGTGGCCAAGAAGTAATGATCCCCTCAAGAAACACAATGTACTTTCGAAAACAGCCTACAAGCGACAAAAAATAAATAAAACACATTTGATTATGAGCATTGTGCTGCCCTCTGCAGTCTGGTGGCTTCTATAGCGCTGAGGATGCAGATTCCTTTCCTACGGTGGAATCCACTGAGAAGAGAGAGGGAGCGTTTTGTGTGTGGACAGCAGGAGAGATCAGAGAGCTGCTTCCTGACATTGTGAAAGGTGCCACAGGAGCCATAACACAGGCGAATATCTTCATGCATCATTACGGTGTGAAAGAGCAAGGCAACGTGGACCCCGCTCAGGTTCGGGAATTTGAGGTTTTTATGAGAGCCAGAACCTTTCTAACCATGTTAGAAAGACTCTTGGCTACAAATAAATAAATAAATAAATGAAATAATATTAATAATACAAATAAATGTTTATGTATTTGAAGAATTATTTTGGATTAATTTTTAAAGCATGATCCAAGGTATAAAATTATGTTAATGTGTAGCTACCTGTTTCTTCCATTTCCTTACCATTTCCGTTGTTGTAATTCAAAAATAATAATATACAAAAATATTATTTACAAATTTACATTTCAACTACTAAAATAATTATTGAAGTACTATTACAAAAAGAAAAGTTTAGCAAATATATTAGAATGCAAATTTTTTTTTAATGGCAGGGATTTTTGTTTGGTATGTGCGTTTACTGATTTGTTACTAAATCTTGTGCTCTTGGTGTTTTTGTAGGACCCCCATGGAGAGCTGCAGGGTCAAAATGTGCTGATTGTGCGTTACTCAGTGGAGCTCACCGCTGCTCACTTTGGCATCAGCGTGGACAGACTGTCTGAGCTGCTGTCCGATGCCAGAGCCAAGCTGGCCGAGGTACGGAGAGCACGCCCACCTCCTCACCTGGACACCAAAATGCTAGCTTCCTGGAATGGTAAGTTTCCCGCATCCTGATTGGAAGAAAGTAAATGTGTCAGCCAGTAATAAACTGCTGGAAATTCCAGGGGACTGAGCAAGAAAAGATTTAATTAGAGTTAATTGCATTTCTTACAATGTTTTGAAATGGAAACATCCATCAATTAATCAATGAGAGGCTGAGGCATGAAGAAAATCACAATGCTTGCATCCCCTAAAGCTATTTGACCACTGTCCTATCTTCACAATTTTATTGATTTAATTTTGCAAACAAGGTCCAGTGTTCGACAAGCTTTGTTAATGTTTTTTTTTTTTTTTTACTGGGTATGCCTTAATAGCAGCACTATAATGTTAGAGTTCTTTCATGGGGTGCTTAGATGTGGTGCCAAGCCTTCAAAAGCCTACATAGGGGACCTCTGGGTTGTGGTCTTTGCCCTCGTTGTCTTTAATGAAAGGATATCAAAGCCTTCGCAGGGTGCCAAGGCCCTTTTAGAGCTCTGGCTGACAAAAGAGCTCAAAGAATAGTGACTAATGAGCTGATATCTTAATTAAAGAAAGCCTGAGACATTGTTTAATGAAACTGTTCCTTCTAGAGCTACGCTCCATTACATTCTTAATTCATACCGACTGGATACTGGTACCTGCAGAGAAACTCTCTGCATTAATCAAACCTGATAGGCCCACTCGCATAGCCATGAGACATGTCAGGGCTACAGGCACATGGAGCTCTGACAGGACTATTGTTCGTGATCCCCAGCCCTCTGAACACATTGTACTTTAGATCTTATAGACTCTTAATGTCTCCTTTTTTAAAACTCCTCTGTCTTGGCTGGCACCTACTGCATCTTTATCAAAATGTTTTTAGCCCTTGTTGGGGGTGAGTTTCATTATCTGAAATTCAGAACTCTTCTGGAAATTTTTAAATAAGCAGGTTGTTAAGTTTGATTGTCTAGTACTTTTTGCCTAAGAAACCACAGTCAGAATATGGCTTTGGCATTCCAAGAAACTTGTTTTCTAAATTGAACACGGTCAGGTTTTCCAAAGCTTCTAATCTGTGTCCACTCCCATTTCTTTGGTTGGTCAGGGCTGATGTTGTCCGGGTTTGCACGTGTCGGAGCCATGCTGGGCGACAAAGCTCTGCTGGAAAGAGCTGAACGAGCAGCTTGTTTTCTCCGAGAACACCTGTGGGACGAAGAGGGCCAGAGGATTCTCCATTCCTGTTACCGTGGAGATAATATGGAGGTGGAGCAAGCGTAAGGAACATTTCTGGCTGTCCCAAAATAAAATGTATTCAGCCTGCAAAAGCACTGAGGCTGATATAAGAATAGTTATGGATTGTAAACTGCTAGTTTTTTAGCTTCAATCTGATTTCCCACCATTATGAAAAGAAAAGCCTATTTAAAATAGAAAACCTAATTTGAATGTTAATTTGGCAAGTTTGTCAATGGAGAATATAGAAGGGATGTTTAGGGACGTTTTTACATATTATTATCAGGGATGTTGTTAACTTTAACTATTTAAATGAAAATTAGAAGTGATGTTTTGGCAACTAACTAAACAAAGTTAAGTTGAAATTAAAGTACTAAAATGAAATTAAATAAAATTATTTAAAGAATAATAAAAATGACAAGGACATAACAAAATTACTAAAACTAACATTCAAATAAAAACTAATTCGCGTCTTAATAAATTCTATAATACTATATAAATAATGCAAAAATAACATGGATTATGAGCAAGGTGTATGTACTTTTACAGTAGGGCACGAAAACTAGCACACATTCTGTCTTGCTTCCAGGTCTTAATTGCCTTGGCACATATCCTGCCAATGTAGAAATGACCCAAAATCAGCACAGTACAAAGCTTTTCAATTAAATCGCCCACAGACACACACACACACACACACACACACACACACACACACACACACACACACACACACACACACACACACACACACACACACACACACACACACACACACACACACACACACACACACACACACACACACACACACACACACACATAAATTCACTGGCCTCATTCTTGGGATAACCTCTCATTTGTACCTTTCATTAACACACTGTGTCAGCACATCGGTCATCCCACAATGCCGAGTGTGCTTGTCAGGTCACGCTGATCATTTTTATGAGTTAACCCACACACCATTTGTAACTGATTTCAACTGGCTGTTTTCAGACCTTTTTCATTGAGTGTTCCACAATGGGATAATGACGAAGTAGCTTTGTCATGCTGTCACCTCGCATAATGCTTAATCAGGAACACTCCTTCTGTAATAATCTGATTGGCCTTAATACTTAGAATTTAGCGTAGGATGAGATGTTTCTTCTCTTGCAGTTCTGCTCCGGTCTGTTTGCATAAGGGAGCTGGAAAATTCTGTCGGTCTGTTTTTAATTTCCTTTGGAGAATTTCCCTCACAGGGAATAATTGAAGCATCCCAGCTAGAAGATGAATTACTGAGGAATTAGTTGTGTTTCTGGCCACCTGATTTCATCCATTCAAGAGGAACTACTGTCTTGCATTGTTCCTCACTTTGAATATTTCTCATTCACAGAGATAGTTCTCCAAAAATGAAATGGTCATTATTTACTCTCAAGCCATTTAAGATCCCATCAGAAATCCTGAAAATTGTACTAGTCACTTTTTTCCATGCAGTTGAATGGGGAAGTAAACTTTTATTATACTTTTATGGTGCCTTTTGGAGCTTGAAAGCTTTTGACTCATTGTAATTGCTTGGAAAAGAGCAAGGAAAACAGCCTTTGCTTTTGTCTTCTGCGGAAGAAAGAAAGTCACGTGGGTTTGGAACGACATGAAGGTGAGTAAATGATGACAGAATGTTCATTTTGGGTTGAACTAATCCTTTAAAGAGCCTTGTGCCATGCAGTGAAAACATTTAGAGAGAAATCTGGCATGAATGTTTGATAAAAATGAGACAGGTTACCTGACTGTTGTACTTCTCAAATGGAATTAAGGGCCTTTTATTGTAATAGAAGAAATATGCTAAAGTATCTGGGCCAGGTAAAAAATGTAGTGCCAGGTGAATTATTCATGAACCATCCAGTGGCTGTGCTGTTATTCCAAGGAATGTGGCAAATGGTCCAAATCTTGTTCAGCAGTATAAAAATCATACTGCATTGTGAGTAGATCTATCAGTTTGGAACAAGAAGCCTTCTGGCTCCTGAGATAGAAAGAGGTTAGACTCTTTTTTTAAAGCTTCGGTCTCCTGACAGGTTTGTGTGGAAGTTATGATGTGGCTTTGCTGCACTTTGAAGAGACTGTATCATCTGGTGAGAATACAGAGAATGAACAAGGAAGGAATGGAAAAATCCAGGGAGAGTTGTTCTTTAAAAATCGCCTGGCAGGCTGATTTGTTTGTTGTCTTACAAAGAAGAAACTGAAACAGACGAGTCATATTTTTCTCTGAACCTATAAACCTAGCTGTGGGTCGAAAATACCTGAGAAGAAACTTACCTCATGGTCCAATAAAGGTCTAGTTAGCATATACAGTTTAGCCACTGCTACTAGATGCCATAACCATAGACTCAGCATTTGCCATTTATATTATAATAGATATTTTACCAGTGCTCAACGTTTTTGGATATTTTCATCTGAGTTACTGTCACTGATATGATGGATTTCTCCAAGTAATGTAGAACTCCTTCAACTTTAAAGCACAGATGTTTAGTACCTAGTCACCAGGTTTTTATCTAAATTCACCTGGCACTTATTGTATATGACATTTGAATAGTGCATTAGAGCTGACAGCTTGAGGTATTGGTCAGAGGTTGAGGGTGCTCTTCTCACAGGCACCTCATGACATTTTTCATCCTTTGGAATGTCTGTTGTTTGAGCTAAGAACTATGAAGGCTAAGTTCCCAGCGTTAAACCCGTCTCGTCCGTCCTGCTGCCGACACTGTACTATCTTCAGTCCTGTCACTATCTGTTTCCTCACACTCAGCTGGCTACAGTGCCACCTCTGTTCAAGGGTCAGAGAACAAGGGTTGAAGGGCCTTGATGTGATCTGAATCAAATTTATTTTAAACATCAAAGACTTTTGCAATCTTTTTGAGTGACACCACCTCAAAAGGAATTTCTTTTTGAGAAAAAAGAAACTTAGCCTTGGAACTTAGCCTTTGTGGCTTTTATACCACAAAGGTCCTGCTACGTAAATGTCTTTATATGCATTTCAATCAGTGCGCAAAGTGATTTGGTAGGGCATGTCATACTGACTGCTTAACTATCTGAATCTCACCCTTTTTTGTCATGCTTACTGATTAAAGAGACAGATCACCCATAAATAAAATTTATTTTATATTTTTCTTGCCTTTATGTAATTTCAAACCTGTTAATTTAACAAAATGTTCAATTTCTTCTTTTTCCCAAACAATATACAGTAAGTAGAACTTTTGCTTTCATCCTTTTTTTTCCCTTTTAACTTTCTTTTTTATAATAGAAGTTGAGCGACAGACAAAACGACTGCCTCTGACGTTTCCCTCCAATTTCATGTCATGGATTGCAACAGCCAATTCTGGCAGCAAATCAACATGAAGCTCTCTGAAATAAGAACAGAAGTACCATGTGGACATGAGCAGTTGTAATAGACTGAAATAGGACGTAATTCATGCAGTAACTCTACCCTGTGAATGTGTGTGATGTGTATTTTTCCCATGGGGCTGTTATGCACTCACACAAAGATTCAGTGAGGAAAAAGTTTCACTTTCAGTAAACAGAGACTGTTCTGCCTCCACTTATTTTTGTCTTATTTTATTAGACAAGTTTAGGAGAACCTACTTCCTTTAGTTCTTAAAGTACTATTTAAATTAAGCTTACATCCGGCCATAGAAGTCAGTGAAATATCACTGAAGCTCATTGAGATTAATCTTTTTACTTTTTATTTCAATGTGCATCCTGATTCTGTGTTGTAGTAATTTCAAGTCAAAGTCATCTTTTTATATTGCATTTGTGGCATGCGGTCAATAATCCCTGCTTGATTCGCAATTGATTAAATTGGTGTGAAATGAAAATTCACCCTCTCTATGCATTTTAGTGATCTAATTGTAAGCTATGTATCTCTAATTTTTAATCAAAATGTCAACAATCTAGAGAAATGACAGACTTCTCTCATCAAGACTTCTTTTTGTGCATTGGCTCAAGTAGTGCTGTGAATTTGGAGTGGGGAAGTGTTTGAAACTTATTTCTGCAATTCCATATGTCACTAGTTATACAGAAATTACACACTTCATTAATATATTTATGTTTATGACACACATAGTCAGATTTCAAAAACATAACCATAACATTTAAAACATTATTGTGATTTAAGCAAGTCACATGATATGATAGAATTGCTTGTAAAATACAAAATACTTTTTTTAAAAACGTAAAAGCAATTACAGTCATAAACATTGTACAGTCATAAATATTAAGGTAGGGTTATTATAGATAACTAAAACCTTAAAAACATTACTACTTAAAATAAAATAAATGTTACTGAAAAAATAGTGAAATAAAATAAAATATATAAAAAACGTAAACTTGTTTTTTTTTTTTTCTGCTAGTTGCCAAGACAACATTTCTCAATTTAATTTATTTTAACTTGATAAAATAACTAAAACTGAAACGAAATAAAATTGACATATAAAAAAAATTAATACAAATGACAAAAACAGAACAAAATTGCTTTAACATTAACTAAAAATGAAAATGGAAAACATAAAAATGAAAATTAATTCAAAATATAAAACCATAATAGTTTCTAGTGATACTAAAATAACTCTGGTTAAACTGTTTTCTGCATGTTATTCTAGTAGTTATTTACCAGCAGCGGCTAATGAATTGGAAGTCTCGCACATTCACAGGAAGTAGCTTACAGTGAATACAAGTTATTCATAGAGTCTATGAGTTTTGAATTCATTCTGTGAACCCTCTTCATTTCTTGTTTGCAAGGCTTCCACTGATATATGCATCGCTATAAATGCATTTTCCATTCTTTTGGTGTTTAAACTATTTCTGCTGGAAATTGGCAGACTGCCACAGTTGCAGTCAATAGAGCGTATGTTATGTCGATCAACCCAGCATAGGTTAACATGACATTATTACGCAGGTCAACCCAACATTAACAAGAATCTGAATTTGTATTTGTGGAAGAACAGAAGATCTTGACCTTCTCTACTAATGTTCTCTATAATGTTCTCTCCAGTGCATCTCCCATTGCAGGCTTCCTGGATGACTATGCCTTTGTGGTGTGTGGGCTGCTGGACCTATTTGAGGCCACGCAAAGGGTCCACTGGCTGCAGTGGGCTGAAGAACTCCAGCTGAGGCAGGATCAGCTCTTCTGGGATTCCCAGGGCAGCGGCTACTTCTGCAGTGACCCCTCAGATCCAACGCTGCTGTTAGCTCTCAAACAGGGTGAGGAGCAGAAATGTGACATCATGTGTGATGCTACCTGTATTAAGGGTGTGGAAAGCCTATGGATCTAGGCTTTTTACTTTGGGAGTGTGTGGGTGGCTATGAGTCACGGAAAGGATGATGAAAATCTGTAGCTGTTAGTCTACATTCTGCATCACTCCACCGCTGATAGCACCACCACACTGCGCTCTTATGGACCCTCGCCCGGGTAACTCTGTTTCAACCAGACATACCCTGCTGAAACCGCCCCATTCTCTCTTTACGTAACCTCATCACTGTCTTTTATTATGCTGTAATGTCCTTCTCTCTTTTCTATCTCACCCAAACACACTGCCTTTTTTCACACCATTTCTTTTCCAGTCCATCTTCTGAGGAATATTTCCTCCTCCACCCTCTCAGTGTTTCTGGGTAGAATTTGACCAATATAGAAGACTGATCCAGTACATCAAAGACTGTTTTGTTAAAGCAATTGATATTTCCTTGAAGTAACACCACATTCCTTTTATTTCACGCTGTGCACCATTTATCACCTTCAGCATGTCTTTGCTATGGAAGTGGAATGAGAGAGTGATTTTTCTTTCTTTTTTTTGTCTCCCACTACAATACAAAAAAGAAAAAATATCCGCACACATACTTTCAAACTATATAAGTGCCGGGGCTTAATGTCACGAATGACTTGGCTCCATATTTTCTCTGCAGGAATTGGTAGTACGAGCTGATGTGAGCAAATAGTCGCACCAGCGTGCCTGGGCCATGACTGATGGCACTGTGAAAATGGCACTGACACCAATGAGATATGGATGAGAGCTGAGAAAACTAACTGTTATGTTTTTGTTGTTGCTTCTGATAAATTAAAATGGACATAAGACAGATTTTTCATCTTTTTTGAGTGACTGGGCCATAATATAGTGAGGCAGAGTGGGCTCCATTAGGAGCCATGCAGTGCCGTCACGTGTCAGAACCGAGTCCCTTCACCTCTCTCTGTCGGTGGAAGATGGATTGCCTCCCAAAGCATCTGCCACTCTACATTTTACGCCTTGCCCAAACTAGACAAGACCAAAACGAGTCAGCTTTGCCATTTTGTAAAAACCACAGGCTGTGTAGCCACTAGATTTTCGAAAACAAAGCTATTGGGTTTCTTTATTTTGGGATTGAGTCCTTCAAAAGATTTTTGTTGCTGTTTAAATATTTTAAGTATTTTATAGAAAGCCTGTTTTCCATACTGGACACATGCAATGCTGTGTTCAAGTCCTCCTGGAAAGTTCTACATTATGAGTTTGAAAATCATGATGAGTATAGTCATTATTTATTTAGCTGTTTTGCTTCCACGCAAAGAGAGGAGGCATTTTGAGAAGCTGCATTACCATTCAAAAGTTTGGGTTTGGTAAGATTTTTCAATGTTTTGAATGTTTTTTGTGTTCATCAAGGCTGCATTTGTTTGACATAAACAAAGTAAAAACAATAATATTGTGAAATTTTATCACAGTAAATATTTTGTATTTTAACATATAAAGCAGAATTATTAGCATCCATTACTCCACTCTTCTCCACAATCACTGACACTTGATCTTTCAGAAATCAATTTAATTGTCGCTAGTGGTTGCTTAATATTTTTGTGGAAACTGATACTTTTTTTCAGGATTTTTTGATGAATAGCATTTATTTGAAATAGAAATCTTTGTAACATTACAAATGCCGTTCATATGTGCTCAGCTTGTAAATGCAATCATTCTGACTTGACTTGCACGCAGTAAATGGCCATGTGTGGTGCATGTGTCTTCTAAGGAGCAAGCTACCTGATATCATCTGCATGAGTTTAGTTGGAAAGGCATTGCTTCTATTCATCAGTCATCGCTTCCATCCCTCTCAGCTCCCAGATGCAATCAGCTCATTACACTGTGACACGAGGCACGGGAACCCACTCCCAACACCCCCTTTGCACACAAACAAAGAACAGATAAAGTAAATCAACTCACAGCTCTAGAGCCACTTCACTTGTGTTATCAGACACTTATAGCTCGGCTTAAACTGATAAATGTGCTCCAGTTAAATTGATATTGGAACCATCAATGTTATGATGCAATTTTTTCCAGAAGCCAGACTGTTTACGTCAGTGTGTTTGAAAACATGGCTGCTACGCTAGACTGGACTTATCTGACTAGAATACTATTGTATCAGTTCCCTTGTTTATTTATTTATTTATTTTTACAGATCAGGACGGCGCCGAACCCAGTGCAAACTCTGTCTCAGCCATGAACTTGCTGCGACTGTCCCACCTCACAGGCCGGCAGGACTGGATACAACGCTCGCAGCAATTACTGACTGCCTTCTCTGATAAACTGATTAAGGTGCCAGTCGCCCTGCCAGACATGGTCCGCAGTGTCATGGCCCAGCATTACACCCTTAAACAGGTAACTGCAGTCTTGTCCACAACTACTGAATATGGAGTTTAAAAGTCTGGTTTCACTTGTCACATCATGTCCAACTGATGCAATGGCAATGAAATGTTATTTTTTTAACCCTCCTTGACTGTGAATACTACAATAAGACAGACATGTTCTCAAGTCAGAGTCAGACTCCAATCTCAAGTCCAAGTCTTGACAGTTTTTCACTATATGCTTGTGACTAGTTTTATAAACAATCTTTATAAATAATCTTTCTCAGATTTATATTTTAAGTATTTTTAATATTTATGATTGAAGTAAAACTTATTTGAACTATAAATCAAGTATGTTTGTTTGTTACTTATTTGTTATTTATTTATTTATTTTCTAATTTACGTTATTATATTATTATTTTTATGTATTAGCATTACGTATTTATTTACGAATATATTTACATTTATTAAGATATTTATTTGTATATTATATGTAAATATTTATTTATATATAATAATAATAATAATAATAATTATTATTATTTTTATTAAATATTGTTTACAAATTATTTATTAATTTGCTTTTTTAAATCCAGAAGTGTATTAAATAATTAGTGAACAATACTTTTTGCCTTAAATAAAAAATTGATTATGACTCCAGGCTGAACTGAACTGAGGATAGACCATTGATCAAGGGACTCAGTTCTTAATGATTTTCCTGTTCCACCTGGTGTAGATGTCCTGCAGGTTGACCGATACACCTGTGGTGTTATATGAAGCTGACCGCACCACCCTCTGTACGTCTTTCCGGTCCAATGTTTTGCTGCTACTGTACCAGATAGTAATGCAAGCTGACAGGAAGCTCTCAATTGTGCACGCAAGTTTAATGATCTCAGCATCTGGAGAGCCATCCTAAACTTCTCTAGGCATGTGTGGGCCATGAGAAGCAGTCTGGAAGATACAACTTAGGGGCCCTCTTGAACATAGAGGTGTCAAAACCAGCCAGTGAAGCTGGTTGACCACAAAAGTCTTGCTTGTTAAGAAATCTGGTGGGGAAAACAACAAATCAGCATGCGGGACACAGCATATGCTGGCATCACATAGTGTTATTGTTAAAGTATTGATTAAAAATATAAATAAAAAAAGAAAGAAACTTATTGACCCTAAACTTCTGGACCCTAATCTCTAAGCTTTTTGGTATATCTGATCCCTGATTCCTAAGCTTTTTTTTGGGATGTCAGTATGACCCTTGTTACTTAGTAGGTACTGTAGTAGGATTGATAGAAAGTTCATCCGTCCTTACTATAAGGACCGTTAGTGCTTGGATCTGTCACAGATCAACTAGACTGATGCTGCTGGATTAAAGTTTTCCCTGTCAAGCCAATTTTCCAAAGTTTCCTCCTGTTCCTGGACAATTGTATGAGCTGTGAACATGTGTCATGGCCATCAGAGCTCACCATCGGAAGAGAAGTCATCAGAGTAGGAGGAATAACAAGCTAGAGGTCCAGCTAAGGGCAGCCCACTGCACATCACATCTGCCCACCTCATTACAGCACCATACAAGCAGTCCTGACCCTTTCTTCGTATTCTTTTTCATTCTTTTCGCATTTGTTCATTTGGTGGTCCATAATTTTTTTTTTTGTTATGCTCACAAGTTTGTTGTTCTTTTCTGTGTGTAACAATCTCTTATTTTTCTTGTAGATTGTTATCTGTGGGCAGCCTGATGCTGAGGACACTGCAAGTTTGATTTCCTGTGTCAACTCTCTATTTCTGCCCCATAAAGTAAGTGTGCTTTACACTCTATGACAGAGCACTGTTAGGGCTATTAAGGTCACTCTAATTGGGTGTTTCAATCAGTCCATTCAACTTTGAAATACTATATGAGACAGGGTTATTATAGTTTACCAAAAACTAAAATACAAATTTTCTGCCCACAAGTGACTTTTAATTTTTAACTTCACATTTCAAAGATTTTTGTTTTTTTGTTTTATGTTTTAACATAATAAATATTGAAATGGTTTGTTTATTTCACAAATTTTTATATTTTAATTTATTTTAATAAAAAAGAAAATTCCAAATTGAATATATATATAGATAATTTTTTTTTTTTTTTTTAATCTTAGCTTTATTTTGAATTTTTTGTAAACTTATGTCTACAACTATGCCAAAAACTGAAATGGATGTCTTTTTTAATCTTCCATAATAGAGAGGTATATAATAGATCATTTTTTTTGCAACACTGGCTGATATAACATTAGTGGCATTTCACTGTATGTAGACGTTTTTTTTCTCTCATACATGACACGTTCATTGGTTTACACAGAATGCCTTGTGCATTGGAGCACAGTCATGCTAATGAGTTCACTTAAGTCATCTCCAGCGAAAGGTCAAGTTGTCCGATTTTTAACCTATGCATGCTGACGCAGACAGTGCAAAGCAAAGGGCTTGGACAATGGCTACCCACCACACCACATTTTACATTTTGGAATAATTAGTAAATAGTTAAGAGTTTTCTGTAGACGTTAGCCTTAGGCTTGGCTTTGTGGGGATTTTGTCTCTTTCGCTAAAGGTCATAGCTCAGGATAGCATTTGCACTCTTCCTGCCCTTTACCCCAATGCTCCTCCGACTCCTCTCTTCTCTCACATGATGACAGAAAGAGCAAACATGCACATGCTCGGCGCACCTGGCCTTACAAGTTTTAAGTGTGAAATACCAATAGCAAGCACAACAGAATACACCCCAGGGTCTAACCTTTTGCCATTTATTACAGTGGTCTAACATCTTTTATTGTGATGTTAACCATCAATGTCCTTTAGGAAGGAATAGTGCAAAAATTAGTATTTAAACTGAATGGATGAGAGAAATCACAAATGGAAAATTTGTCCCGTTTCTCTCTATTTCTGTTGTTACAGTAGGTGGCTCTGTAGGATGGCGTTTGGAGGATGTAAGCATGTGACCTTACACTCCATCAGTAAACCCTGAATGTCATATGAATGTCAAAGGTTATATTTGATCTCCTCATGGTGCATCATTTGTTCCTCCCTGGTGGGGCAAAAGCTTTGGCACATTCATCTTTTTTTTCTCATTATACCCACACTTATGTAATCTTAATGATACCGACTCTGTGAATGAGAAATGTAAGGTCAAGTCACATTCATTCATTCAGTCGGCTCCATGACCTAGAGGTTTATTTTTTGTTTGTATTTTATTTGAAGACTTAATTTAAAGATTTATTCACTTTAATATACTCTTATTGTGCATTTTCTTTGGTTTTCATAATCTTTCATTGGGATTTAATAACTTTCTTTGCTTCTAAAACAAATTTTCTGCTGACATAACCAAATCTGTGTAGGTAGGAAAATAAGCAGTATAAATATATTATTCCGTCAAATCCAGATGGAAAAAATAAGTCCTTTTCTACGTTGTTTACCAATTTATATTCTTTAAGAAATGTGTCACATTTTACAATTGCACTTTAAATGTTGCTCTACTGTAGGTTGTTTCTGCAGTCTTGGTCTTTTTCGGTTTTCATAGTAGTCTAGTAGGTATGAGAAATGTAATGTCTCTTGCTCCTGGCCAGATGTAATATTTGACTTGTTTAGTTATGGTCCCTGGACCGATTTGTGTTTGTTTGTTTTTTTCTGTGGGACACACAGAGGGGACATATTTAAAGAATATCCTGCCTGATCTGTTCAATATAACAATAAGAAATTGAAGATCAGGGATGTAAAACTCCAAAATCAAAATAATAAATTACAAAAAAACACTGGTATTCATTTCTTGAGTTCAACCCTGTGGTTTAGTGATCTGTAGTGATTAATGACTTAAATTCCAGCCTGTTTGTCACACACAGCTATTGTATGGCTTCGGAGGACTTGGAATATATTGCATAAGTCATATGGAATACTTTTATGAGTCAATTATTGCCCCAGTACTCACTCACTATTCTTTAAAAATTCACCTCATAAAGTATGTCCTGCAGAAATGATAGTAAGGGTGTTGTATGATGCATCGCAACTCGGACATGGACAATTCTGCATCGATGCAGTAATAGACCATAATCGATTATAGCCTATTGACGTCATTCGCATATGCGCTCATCACATTAGCTTAAAATGGCAGAGGGAAGCCAAACATCTAAGCAAGTATTAGATGCATGAAACTCATGTACTGGCAGACTTTCGTGAGCGCTTTGTGTCTGTCCTGAAGCTCACGGCTGCTGTTAAATGCACTTGCATCATATTTGCTTGTAAGCAATTTTTCCCTTTTTTGATTGTAATCTGTGTCTTTGTTTCCCTTATATAATGTAAAAAAAAAAAAAAAAATTAAAGAAGCCTGCTTGTATAATTTAATAAAAATGCACAAAATAAATCTGATATAAAGTGAATATGAAAATGTAGCCATGTGCAGTAATATTGAAAATTGAGGATGTGATGTATCGTGATGCATCGTGATATCGAATTGAATCGAATCGTTGACATGACAATCATAATCAAATCGAAACATGAAACCAGTGATGATTCACATCCCTAATGATAGAGATTAAAAATGACAGTATTTTCTTTTTTGGGGGGTGAGTGAACTATCTCTACTTTATATCGGTTACATTGGTGTGTCTTTTTTATGCATTATTCAGCTATATAAAATCTAATATAATTGAATTAAGCATCTAGACAAGTGATTTGCCTTGGCCAACTGAGTGAATGGAGTCTCACTCATTCCTACCCAGAGCATTTGAGCTCAAACAAATCCATCATAATGACATACACTATGAAAGAAACACAGTACTGAAGGCCTCTGAGAGCTCCCTGTCTTTCACTGTCCTTTCAAATGCAGTTCCTGAATACAGTCGTACTTGTCATTCTGGAGAAAGAGCATCTGCTAAGAGTAGAACACAGCAGCCCAGTCCCCTTTTCATTTTTAATCTAAATTCAATTGTATGTGCTCATGTGTTCAATTCACATGTTAAACAGGGTTCACATATCCCTTGGATTTGATGGAGAGAAGAACTTGGCCCCGTTGCCTAGGCACAGCAAGACGACAACCAGAGGAGGCTGCAAGTAATGAGTTTGTGTTAGTGAAGCCAGTTAAAAAAAAAAATGCAGAATTTCATCTGGTCATGGACTGATAAAAGAACTGCTCTCTCTTTCTCTCTCTCTCTCTCACACACACACTCACATTCACACACACGCTTCTCATTGCCTGGCTGTGACTAAGCCTCAGATGGACCCTGGTCTGAATTGTTTGTTTAATTGACTTGGACATGATAGAAAGATCCGCCCGCATCAGTCCATTGATTGCAAAGTCGGAAGGGCGTACTGAAAAATAGATGACTCTGTGTTATTGAGTTGAACCAGCAGTCAAATCATCATCCCTGCCTTAAATCCCTCGAGTATCACTATTCTTAGACAAATGAATAAACGACATGCTTTACCGTGTCGTATTCTCTGCTAAGAGACCAGCTTAGACTAGCATTGTTCAAGATGGATAATGTTAGTTAGTGCTGGCTCATGCAGTCAGTTTATAATCAACCTACAGCTGGATTTTGCATTGTTGAATCATGATTGTGTAATATTAGTCTTTTGCGTCATATTAGCATGCAAAACCAAACAAAAGGAGTCAGCTATTTAACATTGAGACAATATGGAAACCTTATTTTTCAGTCAACTTGTGGTTTTTCACACACAAATCTAAGGCCAATTGTAATCCAATAAATGCATATCCAGTACATGATAGATAAGGCAGAGATACAATTGCTTTATCTACAAGTGCAAATGTTTGGGGTCAGTAACATGTTATTTATTTATTTATTTAGTGATAGAAATTCATGGTCTTATTCAGCAAGGATGCATTAAATTGATCAAAAGTGACAGTAAAGTGATTTGTAATGTTATGAAAGATTTCTATTTCTAATATATGCTGTTCTTTTGAACTCTCTATTCAAGGAATCCTGAAAAGAAAAATGTATTACAGTTTGCACAAAAATATTAAGCATTTTCAACATCGATAGTAATAAGGAATGTCCATATTAGAATGATTTCTGAAGGATCATGTTACACTGTACACTTGAGTAATGGAGACATTGTAAAATATATTAAAATAGAAAGCATTTTAAATTGTAATAATATTTTACAATATTACTGGTTTTACTTTTTTGATCAAATAAATGAAGTCTTGGTGAGCATAAGAGACTCCTTTCAAAAATATTAAAATATCATACCGACTTCACACTTTTGGACGGTAGTGTAGATGTGTTAGTTCAGCTTGCAAAAATCAGAGGGTGTGATTGTGGTCAGAATAAAGAGTTTACAAAAAGATCAATTAGCGCTTTAGTATGGCTGAAATGTAACTTTTAACGTTTTTGAATTGTGTTAAGAAAATTCTTGCACTGATTTGAACAGAGAGGGATGTTAGAGGATGCTTTCATGTACGGTGGGCTGACATGTCTGCTTTCAGTTACATGGAAAGATTAAGTTACATTTCTCTCTCTATTTTCCTAATCTGTGTTTTTCATTTGTAACAAGAGAGACACGTAATTAGAGAGGGATAAATGGTTCTCACCTGCAGAGTCAGGACATGAATTAAACGTAATGAGAGCCATCATCTTAAGTCACTGAATCAGCCAGAACCAGCGCTTTGTCTCCATGGCATTGGGCATTCTTTATAAACAAAGAAAAACAGAGCTTGCTCTTACTCATTATAGTCATATAAATCCTGGCAATGGAAAGATCATGCATCAGTGCTCCTCAAACACACACATACATATTACTTGCAAATATTAAAGGCACAATCTGGTTTCCTGTGTGAAAAATGTGAAATTGAATCTCAGGCCTGGAGACTGTGGAGCTGATGAGATTTCCTGCTCGTACATTGCGAGAGCATTTAGAGCGGCATTGCGCTCTGTTTCCCATCTCTAAACCAAGAGCATCAGTGTGACACTGGCTCACCTTGCGTGTTTGTGTAGATATAGCTGTGATAGATTTAACCTGAACTCACCAAGGGTTATCAAAACAGCATTATCATTTAAAGTTGCACTGTCTGGGTCGCCTGTCTGCAGTAAGAGGCTGCCTTTTGTGTGCACTTCATAGTAAGTAAGTACCCCTTCTATTATCAAACCTGTTTGTTTAGCGTCACTGGAAATCCATCCATTCATCCATCATTCCATCCATATCTATCTATCATCTATCTATCTATCTATCTATCTATCTATCTATCTATCTATCTATCTATCTATCTATCTATCTATCTATCTATCTATCTATCTATCTATCTATCTATCTATCTATCTATCTATCTATCTATCTATCTATCTATCTAGCGTTCTATCGTTCTATCTATCTATCGTTCTATCTATCTATCGTTCTATCTATCGTTCTAATGTTTGCTGCCATCCATCCATCCATCCATCCATCCGTCCGTCCATCCATCCATCCATCCATCCATATCTATTTATATGAATGTTCTATCTATCTATCTATCTATCTATCTATCTATCTATCTATCTATCTATCTATCTATCTATCTATCGTTCTATCGTTCTATCTATCGTTCTAATGTTTGCTGCCATCCATCCATCTATCCATCCATCCATCCATCCATCCATCCATATCTATTTATATGAATGTATCATGTTCTATCTATCTATCTATCTATCTATCTATCTATCTATCTATCTTTCTATCTATCTATCTATCTATCTATCTATCTATCTATCTATCTATCTATCTATCTATCTATCTATCTATCTATCTATCTATCGTTCTATCTATCGTTCTATCGTTCTATCGTTCTATCTATCGTTCTAATGTTTGCTGCCATCCATCCATCCATCCATCCATCCATATCTATTTATATGAATGTATCATGTTCTATCTATCTATCTATCTATCTATCTATCTATCTATCTATCTATCTATCTATCTATCTATCTATCTATCTATCTATCTATCTATCTATCTATCTATCTATCGTTCTGTCGTTCTATCTATCTATCGTTCTATCTATCTATCTATCTATCTATCTATCTATCTATCTATCTATCGTTCTATCGTTCTGTCGATCTGTCGATCTATCTATCTATCTATCTATCTATCTATCTATCTATCTATCTATCTATCTATCTATCGTTCTATCTATCTATTTATCTATCTATCTATCTATCTATCTATCTATCTATCTATCTATCTATCTATCTATCTATCTATCTATCTATCTATCTATCGTTCTATCGTTCTATCTATCTATCTATCTATCTATCTATCTATCTATCTATCTATCTATCTATCGTTCTATCTATCTAACGTTCTATCTATCTATCATTCTATCTATCGTTCTAATGTTTGCTGCCATCCATCCATCCATCCATCCATCCATCCATCCATCCGTCCGTCCATCCATCCATCCATCCATCCATATCTATTTATATGAATGTATCATGTTCTATCTATCTATCTATCTATCTATCTATCTATCTATCTATCTATCTATCTATCTATCTATCTACCTACCTATCTACCTATCTATCTATCTGTCTGTCTGTCTGTCTGTCTGTCTGTCTGTCTGTCTGTCTGTCTGTCTGTCTGTCTGTCTGTCTGTCTGTCTGTCTGTCTGTCTGTCTGTCTGTCTGTCTGTCTGTCTGTCTGTCTGTCTGTCTGTCTATTGTTCTAATGTTTGCTGCAATCCATCCATCCATCCATCCATCGTTCTAGGCTTAGATTTTTGTTTAAAGTTTTCAAACAAACCTTTTTCAAGCAGTTTAAAGTTGCAATTATTCACCAGGTTTGCTGCATAAATTGAAATGGCATTCTTAATTTTTGTTCTTAATGGTGCACAACTCTAATATTTAAAATGGTGGATGCTAGTCTATGTAAACTGAATTAGCTTATGAACAGCTTATGTGGCCCTGAAGTGATCTGAGAAACGCAACTAATTCTCTGTTCGTTACCTGAGACCTTACTGCACGCTTCACTGAGTTATACAAAATGAATTATTCTCGTTCCACTGTACATATTGGGTATCCCCTGATCGCCGTGCCTTTGATGCGGTAATGGCGTGTTTAACCTCACTGAGCATTTGGTGCAAAGTATATTAAAGGTTTATGAAGACAGACCTAGAGAGGCTCGAGAGTGTGTTGCTAGGACCATACCGAAAGAGCATTTTTCACGATACATTAGCCAACCAAACTAGAAAATCTTTTTTAATTTAAATCCAATTATTGTATCATCTGTTCCTTCATGTTGAGGCGCAGAGTTTAATTGTGGGGAATGTGCTGTATAAGAATCTCCTGCTTTTGCGGTCTCCGGTCTAATCTGTTCTTACTTATTTAATTCAAATTTGCTAGAGGGACACTTGAATTCAACACACTTTTTGAAATCAATTAATCCCACCCGTTGCGTTCTGCAGGCATGATTAAAATCGTTGGAATTAATTTATCCATACTTTAATTAGGCAAAAACCCATGTTGATTATAAAGGTGGTACGGTAGGGGTGCAGATCCTCATGGGGCTTGTTACAGTAGAATATGAGGCATTAGAACAGCCACTGACTCCATATCCTTGATGATGGCAACCAGCTGCTCACTTCAGTCATGTGATTTCCTTGTGCTCATAGAAAGCCTGTTCTGAGATCAATTTAGTTCATCCAGATGCATAAGCATATATTAACGCTGTCCAGGTGTACTATTGCCAAATATAGAAAACGCTTGTTCATTTAAAAGTTCATTTAATTATAACTGCAATCCAGGGATGTGGTTTTCATACACGTTATTCCTTTAAGTACAGAGGAGACTGGAACCTTTTAAGTGCTAATATTTCTAGTGTTCATCTGAGATGGGATTTCAGCAGTACAGTAGAGCATGGACCTTTGTACCGCAAGAGTTCTAGACTTCGTCTGATTACTAAGACAAATGGTCCTGAATCCCTAACAAGGCCGCTGAGACATCACAAGAGCCAGAGAGGTCCCCAGACAACCCAACCAGAACGAAAGAGTACAAAGCAAAGGTTTAAAAAAGCCTTAGAATCTCAGAAATAACACAATGGTGGATTATAGTAGATCTTAGAAAACGAAATTGTGGAGCAGTAACACACAGTGCCAGCATATTGTTTAAAAACTTCACATTTCTGATTTTTCTGGAAGAGATTGGCAGAGTCTCTGATTACTTTTTGCCTTGTCTTTATAATAATAATTAATGTCAGCTAATCTCTTGTCTCATATTCCCAAAGTCAGGTCACGCGTCATCATCATCACTCATGTCTAATGAACAATCTAACTCTGCGTCTTTTTCTTCAGGGGAGATGCTAAAATACACCCACACACAATCAGCAATACTTTCAGTTACGTCTGTCACACAGATTTGTGTTTAGAAACAGTTCCTGAAAGTAATATCCGGTAGTCTAGCTTGTAATATCTATGATAAAAGCCATTTTTATTAATTATTTCTATTTATTAGTAATATCAATTAAACATGTGTTATGCAATATTTTTAAACAGAATTTGATATTATTGTGCCATTCTGCTTTCTGAAGACTAGTCAGAAGCCATGAGATTAATTGTGATAATTGTGTTATTTTGACAGTTTAGAAATGGCAAGAAATAAGATAATTATTTATTTTTATATATTATATATTTATTTAGAAAAATGTATCAAATTTATCAAATATATTTAATTTTAACCCTACTGTAATTTCTTATGTTAACAATGTTAGCATTCGTTTATTTTATTTATTTACATTTATATTTATTTATTTATTTGTTGAAAAAATTTTCAAGGAGGTCGCTATATTTTGGAGTTCTGGGCATCCAGACAATTGAAAACACTTGAACTAAAGCATGATTGGATATTGTTCATGTATTAACTAAACTTGTAATTTAGCTGTTTTGTGCCAAATTTAAGCAAAGGGAGCAAATCAAAGTTGATTTCAAAATCTTATTGGACATTATGATTTACAGGCTGTGTTCAGTCTAGTTTTTATTTGTTTATTTGTCCTGATTTCAGACCAGTGTAGTGGCTCGGCCTGTCACCAGCTGTGATATGTCACCAGCTCTCTGCATTTAACACACACTCACACACCAGATAACATCGGCCTATGAAATAACCTTAGATGTGGACCATGAGAGAAATTAAGGGATGGGATGTTGCAGTCCAGCTGTGTCTTTGTCCATCTTTCTTAAATCAGCTGCACTCAGATTAAACAAGATCTTTGTCTGTGTTAATCAGCATCATGAGGAGAAATGCTTTTACTTCAGTCTGTCTCATTTCCTCAGAAGCCATTTTTTTGTTTTGAGTTGCTCTGAAGTAGGAAAAGTCAGCAAAAAGCTTCTAGAAATAATTAATCAAATTAATTTGGTACTGTTGATTCCTCTGAAAGTATAGGACAAAGTAGAGGAAAATCATTTTATTGTATATCACTTTTCAAATCAATCCTTTTAACTGAAAGTGCTTAGTGAAAGGCTTGATAATGTGCACCTTCTGGAGAGAATTGAATAATATTATTGACCACAGTGCAAGATACTTCCATTTCCGTTCACTTTGCTAAACTAAGTTGAGAACTTGTTACGATTACCTGAAATCACCCTGGAAAAACCTCACAGAGAGAGACTTTTAGCCTAAGCCTACAGTTAGACAATTAAAATACCTTGCAAGTCTTTCATCCTCCTTATGAGAGTATTTCCGCAGGTACTCCACCTCATGGGAAATTGTCACTTTAGAGTTTCTTTGCCACAGGATAAATCCCTGACAAGCTTTAATGAGCACCCCAAGAGAGAACTGAGTGCTTAATAGGAAATGGGCTTTAGACGGACAAGCCAGTGTTCGTCATTTTCAGCCAGCTTAGCTGTTTTTTAAAAATGGTGCAGTCTGATTTAAGCTCACCCTATGTATTGCCCATTTGGGATCTGGACACCTTGTGAGTCAGGGTCAAAGATGCTTTGACTATCTTGCGAGTTGATCTTGATGTATGCATAGACCGACCTACTGTATGCATTAATCTTGCAGGAACAGTCAGCCCTTAACATCATTGAATCCTCCACAGGATCACGGGCACTCAGTCCAGAAGAGCAGAGTCTGCAGAGGTCAGGCGGTAGATCAGATGAAATAGATAAGAAGAAAATGTTAGGTGGTTGCTCTTTTCACACTTTTTGGCTCACTTTGACTTGTGGTCATTGTGGGCAAATATAAGCTTCTCCCAGTCGCATTGCTTCCTTATCTGTGGAGTGTAACTTTGCTAATTGTGGTTGTGAGGTGAAGCAGGTCTTAGGCCTTGTCCATATATTTACAGATATTTCTGAAAACACAGTTTTCACCTTGATTTTATTTATTTATTTATTTCTTTCTTTTTTTTTTTTTTGATATATGAATATCTTTTTTGATATATGAATATAATTTTTGTTATATTGTTTTTTTTTTTTTTTTGACAAAAAAACTTTTAAATTTGGTCAGTTTTCAGTTTTTAATGGTTAACAATGGTTAACAGGTAAAAATTTTTACTGGTAAAATTATTTTTTTTTCTTTGTTTTTATTTCTTCCACATCAGAAAAGAATCAAAAATTCTCAATTTTATCAATATTTCATTTTCATTTTTCACAAACAGTTTTACAGTTTTAATCCTCAATTTTGTATTTAAATCTTTTCCCTACCAGGTTTTTTTTTTTTTTAAATATAATTTTAGTCAGTATTTTGACATGTTGAATTTATTCATTTTTCATCAGTTTCACTTACTACAATCAGCGGTTGACTTGTTATTTTTTTATTTGTTTATTTATTTATTTATTTTGACAAAACACATTGTTTTTATATATGCTGTTATTGTCTGGATGTTTAGATGTAAGCACTTCCATCTAACAAATTTTATATTTCAACAGATTAGTCAGATACAACATTATAGAAAAATGTATATTTTTAATCAAAACATGAAAAACTCCCATTGATGTTTTATCATTGTATCTGTTGAAGAAACACTTACAATACCTTATACTCCACCTACTTATTCTGTACAGTGGCCTTTACCTTTGAGGGAAGTAGACTAAGACACCAGAATCAATGAGGTCATGATGCTCCATTCCTCTCCAACCAAGAAATAAACTTACGGCAGATAATTAAATGACTAATGGCTGTGTGCTCCACTTGTGCGCACTGACAGCCTCAAGCTCTCCAGAGAGGCTCCATCCTGCCAGGAGAAGAAGCTGATGAAATACCCCAGACTAATCAACTGTTTGTGTGTGTGAGTGTTTGGGCCTGATTTTGTGTGTGTGTTTAGGTGAGAGTACTGTAGGTAGGAGCTGACAGTCTGGAAGAAGGATATCAGTGCATGCTAGCCGGGATGCAATCACGACTTAGCTCATTGGAATTTGTGAATCAGAAAACAGAGGAGTAAGAGATGGATTCATGTGCGGAAGTGTTTGTAGCAAAAGCACAAAACACAGAAGCTGAGATGTAATCCAAACAACACCAGCAAAGCCAGCAGCTAAAGACAGACCAAAACACTAGTCTTTCGCCAGCTACAGTGGGGGAAATATTTATTTGATCCCCTGCTGATTTTGTAAGTTTGCCCACTTACAAAGAAATGAAGGGTCTGTAATTGTAATGGTAGGTTTATTTTAACACATAGAGACAGAATACCCCCCCCCCCACCCAAAAAAAAAAAACTACAACAAAAAAAAACATAGTATATAAAGGTTAGAAAGTGATTTGCATTTCAGTGAGTGAAAAAAGTATTTGATCCCCTACCAACCAGCAATAATTCTGGACAAGAATTTTGCACAATGTTGTATTCAGAACAAACTGTTGTACAACTATTCATTAATTTGCATTTGCATTTGAATATTGCATATGACAGATATAAACGAGTAGGTCAGGAGTTTTAAATGTAGTACCACTAACAGCCTGTAGATTGTTGCATTCAGAAGGTTTTTTTTAATATATATATATATATATATATATATATATATATATATATATATATATATATATATATATATATATATATATATATATATATATACTTAATTTTTTTTGTCAGATTTTGTTTTAGAACACAGAAACAGAAAATGTAAACAAAAATATTTACCACAAGACACAAGAAAGAAAAATAAATAAATAAATTAATAAATAGAAAGAAAAAAAAACAACAACACTTAACCGACAACAGTTACATGAGGTCTTACAAGAAATCAAGAACCGCATAGTACAGATAAAAGTTGAAGTGCACTTTGGAAGTCTAGCCATTGCTTGTTCGGGATATATAACAATCCCATTTCATCCAATAATTTTTATATATAATTAGTAACTGCTTTCATGCTTGCAACTAAAAAATATCTTTAAGAAATAACTGTCACATACTGTATATTCAAACCCTCCGGTGTGACACCCAGAAACATAGTAAGAAATGACACATATATGTTAAAGCCTGTTACCCTTGATATTAATTGCCCTGCCCTTCCCCAAAAATACTGAATATGTGGGCATAAAAAAAAAAAAAAATCTGCTGGTTCAGAACCGCACTCCTTCTGGCAAAGGTGCTGTTTCCCAGAGAACTTAAATTTTTGCATAGGGGTTATAAAAAGTCTGATCAAACTTTTACGTCCAAAATCTCTCCAGATTAATGAATGAGTCATAGAACACTGAGTTTTCCATGCAAGAAGCCAAATGTCTTCTGATATTTCCTCCCTCTTGTCTTTCTCCCATCGTTGTCTGACGTGTTCAGTTTAATTTTTATGCTTTGAAGAGATAGCACTATACAGTTTGCCTATGACCCCTTTGATATCTTCACCCTTATATGCATCTATAAAAGTCTGGATCAACTTAGAAAAAATATCCTCATTGGGGCTTGTGATCTCTGTCCAGAAAAAGTGTCATACCTGCAGGTAGGTACCGATTAAAATCCTGTCTGTTGAGATCAAAATTCTGACATGGGTTCTGAAAGTTATCCAAATCCCTGTTTGATATAATTTTACAAACGGTAGTAATACCATGAAATGGCCAAGTCTTCTCTTTATCTTTTTCTGTCATCATTTTGGGTTCATATGTATATTGCAAAAGCGTATTTTGTCCATTACGTCAAAAGATCTGAAAAAGCCAATGTATTTCCCCACCAATATACCCTCCCCTCACCTCGAAAAAATGAAGACAGAAGTAGGTGAAAGCAGACAAAAGAGACGGATTAAAGCACTAGGTGGAAATGGGAATGTCTACCTTGTTTATTTGTGATCCGATTGAACAAAACGCATCTCAAAACCAGGTGTAAACAGGGCATTCGATTCAGTAGGCTTATTTAAGATACATAAGTTCACTCAAAGCATTCCATAACACAGAATTCTCCAGCTTCATTTCAAAATATCCAATGGAACTTCATTTGAGGCAAAAGTGCCTCCCCTCCAGCAACCTGCCATTCACATGAGTTCGCAGCAATTAACAAACAACAATAACTGATTGTTGGCTTCATCACTCTGTCTCCTCTCTACCATTAAGCTAGTATTTGGTGGGCGTTCTGGTGCAATATGGCAACCAGTGTGCAGCAGGTGAATGCTGCACACTGGTTGTGGTTGAGGAGATTCCCCCCTTTTGGCCTGTGGTCCAATCCAACAGATGAGCTACTGTTGCTCAAATTGCTCAAGAAGTTAATGCTGGTTCTGATGTAAAGGTGTCAGAATACACAGTGCATCACAATTTGTTGCGTATGGGGCTGCATAGCCGTAGACCAGTCAGGATGCCCATGCTAACCCCTGTCCACAGCCGAAAGCGCCAACAGTGGGCACAGAACTGGACCACGGAGAAACAGAAGAATGTGGCCTGGTCTGATGAATCACGTTTTCTTTTACATCACGTGGATGGCCGGGTGCCCGTGCATCACTTACCTGGGGAACGCATGGAACCAGGATGCACTATGGGAAGAAGGTATGTGGGAGGAGTGAGTGTGATGCGTTTGGGGTGTGTTGTTTTGGGAAATGTTGTGTTGTGAAACCTTGGGTCCTGTCATCCATGTGGATGTTACTTATGTAAGAATTGTTGCAGACCATGTACACCCTTTCATGGAAACAGTATTCCCTGGTGGCTGTGGTCTCTTTCACCAGGATAATGCACCCTGCTATGAAGCAAAAGTGGTTCAGGAATGGTTTTGACTTGATCTCCAAATTCCTCAGATCTCAAACCAATCGAGCATCTGTGGGATTTGCTTAACAAGCAAGTCCGATCCATGGAGGCCCCACCTCGCAATTTACAGGATTAAAGGATCTGCTGCTAACATCTTGGTGCCAGATATCATAGCACAGCTTCAGGGTTCTAGTGGAGTCCATACCTCGACAGACCAGGGCTGTTTTGGCAGCAAAAGGGGGACCAACACAATATTAGGAAGGTGGTCATAATGTTATGCCTGATCGGTGTATTTAAGACCTCTCCTAGATTTATTGTATTCCTCCATGATGCATTGATAACCAGTTACACTTTTTGGTATTTATATTTAGTACTATATAATTTTTTTTATAATTTTGAAACTTTATTCTGGAGATATTACTATTTTAATCTTGTAATGTTGTTAATTTATTCTCAACTTTATTCTCGTAAAAGCCCTGTTATGAGATTATCAAAAAAAAATAAAAAGTTCTCTAAATCATATTTTTTCTTTTAACATGGCACTAAAATTTTGGGAATTTTAAACTGCGAATTATTAAGGGTGATTTGGAACACTGCAAATGAACTGTGAGAAAGTCCTGTCTTTGCTTAACCCCAGGCCTCATGCATCTTTTCAGTTTATGTTTTGTCTGCTTGTCATTTTTTATATGTTGCCTCAGTGGACTGTCACAGTTCTTTGAGTCAGTCTGGAGACAGCCTGCGTGAGGTCACAACAAATATGACAGAAAGCCTTGCCAGGCTGCTAGCGGGAAAGTAATGATGCGGAATTGTCTCGGCCCCTGAGATGCAATAAAGGGAAGATCCTCGCAAACAGACAGTTACAATATATTGTGCTTAGAAGTCCAGGGACAGGTTTCGCAGAGTTGAGTTGTTAACCACACCTGTCAAAAAATCACATAAGAGTGTGTCAAAACCAGAAAGCAGAGAGAATGTCTGCTCTTGGTAGACCTGAAATATCTTCCAAAAAGCGGGCCCTAAACTGAGCCTTGAGAGCTCTACTAAGATTTAACCTCTTGTCATATTCACGAGTCCTTTCCTGTGCTCTCCTCCTGGATTTCACTGAGCTTTGGGCTTGGCGGTAAAATCGTCTCACTGAGGAAAAGTAGATTTACTCTTGGCCACTGGGCAGCTCAGCCTCTTGCTTTTCTCTCTTCGCTGTCTGCCATCCTGCTGTGGTTTTGTTCAGTTAAAGGTTTTTTCTTCTCTGCTACAGGAGGGAGAATCTAGTGTAGCTACCACAGTGTCCTCCCCTGCTGATGTGACAGTCAGCCCCCCTGACTAGACATGGCCCTGATTGAGTTATTTCAGACTTTCCCCCCTGTGAAAGAGGTAAAGGAGCAGTAGGGTTGTGATGCTGCAGTCTGCATGGATCAATTGAATTGAATTATTAAGGCACAAGCTTTATTGCACAGAGCTACAATTGCTTTTTTAATGCTTTTTATTAAATATTTTAAACATTACAGCAAACTTTATTCTTAACATTGTTTTTTTCCCCCTCCAAAAATATATACTATAATTTATACTTCATTCACACACCTTTAACCCTGGTGTGGTGTTGATTTTTTTGTTATTCAGCCAGTGTTAGTGGGTCTGGGTTTTTTGGGTTTTTAATTCAACACAATCAAAAATTTTATGTTAAAATACTCAACAGATGTTTACTTCAACTTGAACAGTGTGTGGTCATTGAAATTTTGTTCTGATATATGTTCTTCACAGAAAATGAGCCAAGGCCAAAAAGTCTGAGTTTGAAAAATTAATTAATCATATCATTTTTCTTTTGATAAAAAATGAAAATGGGTCCCACAGATCTGAACCCTATACAAGGGTTTATCTCCTAATTTTATGATTTTATTCTTGGAACATTGACTTTTATTCTCAAAATATTACAACTTTATTCTCAGCACATTATGACTTATTTTTCAGAGCATTAACAAACTTGTTTGTCATTTAGATTTTTGCCATTATATTGATCTCAAAATATTTTTATACTTTATTAACATGCCTCTAATATCCTAATTTTGTCTTTATTTTCCTAACAGTGGTATTCTCATTACAAATTGTCCTCATTTGTGAGTCAATTTGTGAAAAAGCATCTGCTAAACATTATGGTTTCATTCTCAAACTTAGATTGTATTTTTATTTTAGCATTTCACTAAAATTCCATCACACAGAGCTCGGGTGGCTGATGTTTGTTATTATTACCTGGTCAGTGACTGTGCCACACAAGGGTGTAATATTGCGTTAGTACTGTTTTATTAATATTGTGTTTTTTATGCTAATGAGTTAAAGATGCGAATGTGACCAAGAACAAGATCAGGGTCATCTCATCCCATAAGAGCTGCTTTGCCTATGGCTTGCTGTAACCCCCAAAGATATAGAGGTCCCAGATATAAACAAAGACTGTAGAAATGGGCCATTGATGGGACTGTCACTGTAATCGCCCTGCCCTGTACTTTATCGTGGGTTCTGCTTTGCCTATGGCTTGACACAAAAAAAATTTACTTGCCAAGAAAGCAAATGGAAAGCAAAATTATTATCGTGGGTTATTACTTGCCAAGAAAGCAAATGGAGCCCTTTGGGTCATAAATTTTGCATTAGAGTAAAGGTATATGACTTGTGCTCTCATGCTCCCACCATCTCACCTAATTGTCATCATGATGACAGTTATGACTCTGTTTTTTTTCCCTTTCCCTCTTTGTTTTCAGGTCCTGATGTTGGCAGATGGTAACACAGAGGGTTTCCTTTATCAGAGGCTGCCTGTTCTCTCCACCCTGGTTGCTCAGGAGGGCAAAGCCACTGCGTATGTGTGTGAGAACTTCGCCTGTGCCCTCCCAGTCACCTGCCCGCAGGAACTCAGGAGACTGCTGCTGGAGTGAGAGCTGCTGTCACACCACACAAACATCACTGTGGGATCCTCTTCATAGTCGGACCGCTATATCTCATACTATTACGCAAGTAGCAAACTGCAGTCATCAAAAAACAGTCATACTGTAAATGAAATGCACTGTAAGACATTATACAATGGCAAGGCAAACCTCTGGGGCTGCCCTAGTTGTGATGTTCTGCCTCATTTTAGACCTGTTATACAAGACGGTAGTCTTGGGAGATGGAAATACAATGACTTTGTAATGTGAGAAGGAACGCTGAGATTAAACCTTTCAGAGGTTTGCCTCATGGGCTCAGTTGATCTCTGTCAACCTGCTTTCTAAACGATCAAGCATGTTTCTCCACAACCTTTCTACGCAGTGCAGCTGATCAGCTCTGGATAAGCAACATGCTAGATTTAGAGTGGAATGACACACACAATGTATGTATACTACATATAATAAATATTCACCTTGTCTGAGTAACCTTGTGTGATCTGGTTAATCTGTTCATCCCTTAAACGTACTCCCAACAGACATGACAATCAACTAGAAGCTATTGTTTTCTATGAATGGACATACACCTTCGCCGTTTTTCAATGTCCATTGATGGTGCCTAGGTGTAAATTTGAAGGCTGCTCAAAAATTCTTACACATCTATACACGACCATTGTGTAATGCAGTTATTACAATTTTAATTGAAGAGTGTAAATCCTGTCCCTCTTCCTCAGTGCCTGATCAAAAATGTGTTATCGTAATATTTAACCTAACCACAAGAACTATTCTTTACCACTTAGCTGTTAGCTTACCAAATGAATGTAACGTTAAAACAGAGACAAATGTTGAATAGTTTTTAGCTTTGGTAATATTATGCAATATGTCATTGAAAAGCCATAAATACACTGTTTAGTGTATCTATAATTTTCTAATCAGGCACCAAATAGTAAAAATAAAAAAGTATAATATAATGATAGATGTAATGATAGGATCTTGTACAGCTCCGGTAGACTTACAGGGATCAGTGCAGTATAAACATCTAATGCAAAGTATACAGAGGAAGAGCTGAGAAAAAAGAAAAAAAAAAGATCAAGAAATGTGGCATTGCAGTCACGCTGAGCAAATGTGTCTAATTATAATGCCGTTCAGTTATGTGGAGAAGAAACACCACTACTTGAGTTGGTAGGATTTCTTGAGAGCTGCTGAGGCATGCGTCTGTTTCAGCGCGACAGCTCCTTCCTCTTCCTCTTCCACCCCCGCAACTTTCCCAGCCGTGGGTGACACAGAAAGACAAAATTAACCCATCTGCAGAGCTACAGTGCCAGTCCATTATGAAATATCCTTAGGTTTGAGTGTGCCAATTGTTTCTTGTGTTGTCGGTATGAGCACTGCAGTGTGCAGATGGTGTATAGCAGTGACACCATTATAGCCCAATGCTAGGAAATAGACAACAAAAGAAAAAAACAATCCAATCTCTTGTGTGAGAAAAAGGGAGAAAATCTGCTCTGGCCATGCTATGCAACTCGGCAGGCTAATGCAGACATATCTATCGTCAATACATGCTGATTTCAGCTGCCTGTTCCCCTCTTGTAGATTTGCCGGGAGCCATGTTTCCCAGTGTTTGTGTGCAGACAAGAGCGGATTTTTTTTGCGGAGGAGGAAGGTGAAAAGGGGGCTCTGCTCCAGTTATGTCGAGTCCTGTCTTTGTGTCTTGTCAGGAGTTTGTACAACCATGCTTTCGTCTGTCTTATTTTTGCTCATTCCTTCAACCAGCTGAGGGTGATGAAAAGCTCTTTGGAAACTCAGTATCGGGGACCTATGGAACCTCAGTTTGGTAACATCATGGTAGGACATCTTTTGTTGTTTCTGTGGTCCCTGCAACAATCAGTATTTTGTTTACAGCTATTCAGTGACAGGCTACCTGCTGGAAGAACCTTCGTTCTTGTCACATTAGAGGGGGCTTTCGTGTACAGATCACTCTAGTTTAAAGTCCGTTTTGAAAGAATAGCTGCCATGTAGCTCAAGGGCCGGGTCTCTAAAAGCAAAGTCCCTTTGGAGATCATTACTGCATAAGATTTGTGAGCATCTCCGAACCCTCCTTACCTTTGTAAGACAGCTGAGTAATAAGGCCACAGGAGGCTCACCGTGCCCGCAGTTCATGAGCCAGCCTGGTAGACTGAACCTACTAAAATTACAAAGTATGAAATTATAGTATGAAATAGAGTATCAGATATTATTAGCTTTATTATTTAATGATGGAATCATACCAAAATAAGAGTTGTAATTGGAAGATGTTCAAATATAGATTTAAATATTGGTAGTATTTTTTATAAAGATTTTTGTACATACATAAAGTATTGTCTTTGTGTATTCATTATTTTTTATTTATAATAATATATAATGAATATGATGAATGACAAATGAATAAAAAGAATCAAACCTAATGAACAAATGCAAGATTCAAACCATAGATTCAAGTGTAAAATTCAAACCATATATTAAAATTAACTCAAAACCCTGTTATTGTAGTATTATGTATATACTATTACTGTATTTAGTAATATTTTAAGTAAGCTTTTGTTTTTATATTTTCAGTTTCCATTTGAATATTAGTTCATTTATATACTAATTGATAATTAGAAATGTATATGCTTTTGTAATTTTACACACACACACACACACACACACACACACACACACACATATATATATATACATATAATAGATTTATAATTTTTTTATGTCCATTTTAGGTTTAGTAATTTTAGTACTTCTATTTAAACTTTATATATTTATTATATTATATTATTTTATTATATTATATTATATTATATTATATTATATTTATATTATATTATATTATATTATATTATATTATATTATATTATATTATATTATATATTTCAAACCATCGATTCTAATAAACAAATGAAAACTTCAAACCATAGATTTAAGTTTGGCATGAAAAAGAAATAAACACTGACTGAAAATTCAGTTTTTCTTGAATTTCCCATGTGTGAGACGTGCTGTACGCTGCTAGCATCATTGTGTAAAGAACAAATTCATCATCTGAATTGCTTTTATTGACAACCATTACTTGACTTTAATGATCTCTCTTTATCAGTCTGTCCATCCAGCAGTTCCATCTCTTAAAAGCAGGCTTCTTTAAGCAGCTTCCAGTGAGTCCTCGTCAGTGCATACTGGGGAAAATGGCTCTTCAGCTGCTAAGTGTATGAGTGTGTGTATTGATTCTGCTCTGTGTGAGACCTTGGCTTATTGGCTGATGGCTGGTAGGATACCTGCCCCAGAGAGAGGAACCAGCCGCTCACAGCTGATTGATTATGGATCACATCGCCGATGATTGCAACTACACATTCACACAAAAAACTGCTCCCAATACTTAGCTACATTGTATGACTTCAATATCAAAAAATTATTGTGGACAAAAATGTACAAAAGATTGCAAGACCAATAGTAATTTAGCACTTGTTGAAGATTAACACATTTCTACATTAATGTCACATTATTTCTAATGCTGATTTTAAGATTTCTACGGAAGTTCTAATCGGCCATGCATTATTATATATTTTTTCTTTCTTGTTTTCTCGTGATCATGACTTCATTTTCTCGTGATCTCGACATAACAAAAGTGGTTCTTTTAACAATGATGGACTCTTTTCACAAGACTGTGATGACGCTTTTAACAGTCATCAGCATCGTAAATCCTCGAAAATTTTTCATATTTGTATTTTTTTTAAATGTATGTACATTTATAACGCTATTCTTTGTATTGTAGAGGGTGTTTCTAATGTAGCGTGAAAAAGGTCCACTGTTTGATTTTTTTTAAAACACAATGCATCCTGAGTCTACTGTTGCTGGCTTCATCAGGCACACGCGCCTGGCCCTAAGTAAACTTCCAATCTGTGTTTGTTTAACAATCTGGTTATGGCGCCGGTTAGAGCATGTACTGCACGTTTAAAAATCAAAACGAGGCGCGGTGTTTTTATATCACTGTATTTCTGAAGGAAGACTATCTTTAGAAAATTTTTGATGTCATTTTCATTTCATCTCGCACGTAATTCCTGATAAAGCAGCGTTTGTGAGCTCAGCGCTGCTTTTTGTAACTGCAGTTACTGGGGAAACCTCTGTTTCTCCCACTTTAAAGCACCTCCTGCTGGAAGAGAATGAATTTGCATTTCACTAAGTCCATCTGAGTCTAACGGAAGTTAAGTTAAGGCCACAAAAGCGTGCATGCGCAGTAACATTTGTTTATGTTGTTGCAGTTGAAACCTTGTTTTTGAAAAACCAAACTCACTATACACATTATAAGTAATTCATTCTATGTACAGACAAGCAAATAAGCTCATAATAAGAACGCAATGCATTTAATTCCGCGTTAATTATTTTCCTCCCATAGAATAGCCTGTACGGACAACACCTAACGTAATGCGTTAAGGCAGTGTTTTTAAGACCAGACTCAGTAAACACTTCATTAATAAAGCATTCTCTGTACAGACAAGCAAATGAGCCCATAAAAAGAATGCAATGCATTTAACGCGTTAAGCATTTTAACCATAGAAAACCGTTATAAGAAAAACACGGACTCATCTGCTTGTCTGTACATAGCCTATTATAATTTACTAATAATGTGTTTAATGAGGTTGGTCTTTTAAAAACACTCTTTAAACGCATTAAGCAATGTTAAGCGTTTTACAATGCCCCCTTTGAGGTGCAAATGATCGACAGATAATAGGCCTACTGTATCTTGTATTTCAGCAAATGTTGCTTCACTTAGAAATAACGTGATTTTGTCCAGAGTTAGGCTACGCTACATATTTTATTTGTGTAATTAACATTAAATGGTCTGAATACAAATTGCATTCACTGCAAGCGCAGACGGAACACCTTCAGAAGAATGCAGAGAAGAAGCCTATTCTAAAAATCTTAAACTGCTTGGATTTAACTCACTTTATTTTCCTAGTTCGTTTAAAATAAAATAAGGCTATATATAATAATAAATTATAATAATTTGTTTGTGATTTTTATTAGTTGTGTAGGATAGGCTGTGATATCATGTGAGTTAAAAGCTTGAGATGCTGTTGTGCGCGGTTTACAAAGAAATGTAGAAAATATAAAAGATTAGGCTACAACACTGTATAACATCACTGAACTAAATTATAAACATATGTAAATAACATTTCTTATTAATATACATTTATTAATGATAAAGATTAAAAATAAGAAAGATGCAGTATACAAGCCTACTTCGCTGTAAATGAGAAACTGTGATGAGTCGTGCAGCAGTAATAACGTAAGATAACAGATACAATTTCAAGCAAAATTATCATATTTATTCAAGCATTTAACATTTATAAGTTAATTAATTGTCAGTAATAAACTGCACAAATTATAGCGATCAGGAAGAAGGTCTTCTGTCCCAAACGCATACAGTATAGTTGATATTGTATACAACTCCCCATCGATAGTTCTACACTGCCACCTGTTGGTGCAGTTGTGTAACTTAGAGAGCAACCTTTGTTATGTTGAGATCACTAGAAAAATAAGTTGTGATCACGAGAAAACATACTCGGTTACTAACTTAACCTCAGTTCCCTGAGATACGGGAACAAGTACTGCTTTGCTAGATGCTACGGCAACGAAGCCCACAAGAGCCTCCCAGAATGGTACGTTTACTTTCGATACTACACTCGTACTGCGTCGCTAGATGCTTATGGGGAACCAATGCATCACGCCGTGCCATGAAAGAGGAACAACTGGCATGAACTGGCCTTGAGCAATTAAGGCTCAGAGGGACCAGGTATAAGCAGGGTGAGCCCCGCAGGAGGCAAGAGGGCTCACTGAGGTCAGGCCAGCCTCGGATAATCGTTCCAAATAATTCTGTACAGCCTCAGCACTTCTGAAAGGCCAAGAATGTACAAGGAATATACTCGCCCTAAGCAGGCACGCGCCCCTTTAAGCAAATAGGATCTGAGCCTGTAAGGACGGAACATCCAAGTTATAGAACCTGGTGAATGTGGATGGCAAGCCCAGTTTGCCGCAGCACAATTGTCAGCCATGGACACACCGCTAGACCACGCCCAAGACGAGCCTACTCCCCGAGTGGAATGGGCTCTAACTCCTATGGGGAAGAGTATCGCAACAACTAACCATCAAGAAATTCTCCACTTTGTGACCGGGGACCCTTTGGTGCAGCTCCAAAGCATTCAAAAAGTGGTTCTGACTGCCTGAACGAGGCGGAATGCTCAATGTAAATTCTCATTGCCCTGACAGGGCAGAGAAGTTTTAACTCCTGGTCTTCCATCAAAGGAGGAAGTGCCGAGAGAGTGATAACCTGTGCTCTAAATGGGGTGTAGGGCACTTTAGGAACATATCCATGCCTTGGCTTTAGGACGAGCTTGGAGCCGTAAGGCACAAATTCAAGGTAGGCAAGGCTCACCGAGAGCACCTGCAAGTCACCTTCTTGTTTAACTGATGCTAACACTGGTAGGTTTTAAATGTCACGACTACCTGGCTCACAGTAGCAATGACATAGGGAAGCAATGACAGCTTTTTAAGTTAAATCCAAAATAATTTATTAAACATTAAGTTATACAATGAAATAATTTGACATTAAATTATACAATGAAATAATTTATTAAACATTAAATTATACAATGAAATCATAATTTGAATCAATAAATATACTAAGTCAGTAATTGAGAAGCAAAAGAAAACTAATCAAAAGTGTAGTGCAGATCAGTAAAGTGTAAATTATGTGTAATGCAAAAAGGCAAAAAGGAGTAGGATGGTGCTGCCACCAGCCTGGAGGCCAGAGCAAAGCAGAGACGCGCAGCCCAGAGCAACCCCAGAACAACTGGCAGGAGATGTTTTTAAACAGTTCCACCAATCAGCTACTGTCAGATGGACCGAAAACAGACAGCTCCCCCTTCAGATTGGGGGGAGAGAGACGGCCCAAACATATTCTGTCCATGGTGGAGTGAGCACACCCAGCACAACAAAGCCGGGCGTGACATAAATGATAGGTTTTTTAGATCCGCAAACTGTAGTGGCTCGAAGGGGGAACCCTTGAGGGCTCTCAGGACTGTGGGCAGGTCCCACATAGGGACGGTAGGGCCAGAGGCAGACTTAGCCTCCTGGACCCCCTCAGGAAACTAACAACTAGGTTGTTCTGGCCCACAGACTGTCCAGTTATAGGAGTGTGGAAAGCTGCTATAGCTGCCACATAGATCTTGAACATGGAAGGGTCACATTTTTTTTAATATGCGTCTGTTTACATGAGAGATCGCTTGTTTCTCTGTCCTGTTCATGTGTGTTTTTGTTCGGGAGGTTTTGTACTCATTCAGAAGATGTGTAATAGTCCCCCTGAGTGTATAACACCTAAAACACAAAAAGCCGTAAAACTCATCTTTGACGGGGAAGCGTTGTATTCTAAAAGACGAGATAACTCGTCAATGGCGGGGAAAGAGTTAAAGGCATAGAGGCGTCTTGTGGACTGGGCTCTAGCCTGTGATATAGTATTTCAGACACTCTTGGGAAGATATACTGATTCCCGTCGAGAGACAATAGGGGGAAAAAGCATACAGGAGGAGGTTGGGTCAATCGTGGGTCAATGCATCCTTGCTCTTGAAAAGTAAATTCAGCAGTTAGAGTTGTCTTTTGAGGCAAAGAGGTTGACCTCTGTCTTGCCAAAGATCTCCCAGATCTTCTGAAATGTGTGTGGGTGGAGCATCCACTCCTCTGACGGGATGTTGATCCGAGATAGCATGTCTGCTCCTTGGTTCAATATGTCAGGCACATGTGCTGCCCTTAATCACCGTAGGTTGAGATGTACCCACTCCAAGAGGCATTTTACCATCTGGAAAAGGTGTTTCGAGATGAGCCCGCCTTGGTGATTTATATAAGATACCACTGTCATGCTGTCTGAGCGGACTAGCACGTGGTGTCTCTTCAGGTCCGGTAAGAAGATCTGAAGGGCTCGACATACTGCCGTCATCTTGGGGTAGTTGATGTGTAGCCGACCTTCTGTGTCAGACCAGGAGCTGAAGGCCGGTTTGCCCTCGCAAAGAGCTCCCCAACCTTTGTTGGAAGCATCTGTTGAGACTACTGTCCTTCTGTAAATAATGCCCATGGTCACACCCTGCTTAAACCACAGGGGGTCTTTCCAAGGGGCCAGAGCTGCCACGGAGGCCTGTCTCACCCTGATGCGAAAGTGTCCGTGATGCAATGCATGGGGTGGAACTTGCGGTTTCAGCCAGTACTGAAGGGGTCTCATGCAAAGCAGGACCAGCTGTAGCACCGGCAATGCGGAGGCCATGAGGCCTAGCATCCTTTGAAACGCTTTGAGGGGGTGAGAGGCTCCAAATTTGAAGGAAGCCGCAAGCTGCTGTATGGCCAGTACATGTTCTGGTGCAACTACCGCCCTCATTTGGGTCAAGTCGAGAACTGTTCCCAGGAACGATATTCATTGGGTGGGGGACAGTGCGCTCTTGGCAAAATTGACCCAGGTATTCTAAGTGGCTGAGGAGGAGGGATCTGTGAGATAGTAACTCATCCACGGACTGGGCCAGGATGAGCTGGTCATCGAGGTAATCCAGAATGTGGATTCCCATCTGTCTCAGTGGGGAAATAGCCGCATCCATGCACTTTGTAAAAGTGCGAGGAGCTAGGGACAGTCCAAAGGGAAGGACCATGTATTGATATGCCACTCCCTCAAACGCGGATCTGAAGAATCATCTGTGGTGGGGGGCTATCTGGATGTGAAGGTAGGCATCTTGAAGGTAATGACTGTAGAAGCCTGATTCGCTCTGAGCTGGTGGAACCTTTTGCAAGAGCAAAGGATATGAGCGTCCGTGCTCTGTATTAAGGTGGGGACGACGGCACTGAATCGCGGGGGTTTTCGAGTGAACTGAGTGAATACCCTCATTTATAATCCCCAAAAACCCAATCTGACACTCCAGGGATGGCCTGCCAGGCCTCGGCCTGTGTGACAAGGGGTTGATATTCATTGGGCGGGTATCCGCCTTGTGGGGGCCAGACACTCGTGATAAGTTTGAGAAGAAATTTGGTACCCTTTGAAAATGTTTGTCTTTATTTTTCTCGTTATAACAGCGGCTGGTTGTGTGGGCACTATTTGAATGGGCCCAGTGATCACAACCGTAATTACAATAAACACACTGCCGTCAGCACCCAGAACTGAACAGGGTGCTTGGAGGCATAAAAGAGGCTGTAGTGCTTTGCTGGACTCAAAGCTCTTGCAGCTAGAGCAGTCAGACCCCATGGGCAGTCTGAGCGTCCAACCCTGAAGCTGTCAGTGATAATAATCACTTGTGACAACCTTTTCTTTACATCTGCCTAAAAAGATCAAAACACTCATTAAAAGAGGGGTACTGAAAATCCTTATGTGTTCACACGTCGGGCAGATCAAAGGTGCTGTGCACATCATCTCAGGTGTGGCCACCTTCACTGAAAGCGAATCACAGGCAAAGCAGAGTGAGACACAAACTCTTGTAATGAGAGCTGTCTGTCTAGTGAGTGCAGCCTCAGCGTGGGTGTGGCCCAAGCGGCGCACTCAAATAGAAGCGATATTGTAAATTGTAGGTGACAGCATTCTGCTCCGATCTGCTTTGAAGGACTGAGCCGCTCGACAAACAAGAGGCGCTCATCCTCAGTTTAAACACACTGGCAGGTGCCGGCATGAAAAATCACTCAAGTCTGATTGCTCAGACTCGCAAGTTCACCGTTCCTTTCTCCGAGGTGACTGGGAGAAGAGAAACATGAGGGTGGGGGAGGCAGGCCCGCCTTCATAGAAGGGGACCTGTAATCGAATCAGGGAACTCTAGTTTTCGGTGAAAGCAGCCTATTTGTGTGAGCGCAGCTTCAATGACACACACACAAATGCATAGCTGTCAACGAAATGGCTTTCTACTCTGTGGCGGGAGGTGCAAACCACACACACAGTGGGTGTGGCGTCATGCCTCGGAGAGGCTTTTATTAACAGAAAAGTAACAAAAACAGAGAATAAAGTGTCCAAAGGAGAAGAGTGTTCAAAATAAATGGGGAATCTGGTGTCCTTGTCCTGCTGCGGGGTTTGTGTAGGTGGGGCAGTGTTCAGGAAGGAAGAGTCCAGGTAAGGGGCGGAGTCTGGTGGCTGCTAATGCATGGCTGCTTAGAAATATATAATTTTTAATCCTTTCCTTTCCTTTCCTTTCCTTTCCTTTCCTTTCCTTTCCTTTCCTTTCCTGTCCTGTCCTGTCCTGTCCTGTCCTGTCCTGTCCTGTCCTGTCCTGTCCTGTCCTGTCCTGTCCTGTCCTGTCCTGTCCTGGCATTTTCATTTAATGCAGACAGGTTGACAAAAGTTTAATGTTTTCTTACATACCACGTAAACAAATAAATTACATTTCAGTTTTGGAGTCATTTTAGTTTCAGTTTTTTTTCGCAGCTATGTTTTTATTTTGATTAGTGCCACTGTTTTCATTTAGTTATTGTTTTAGTTTTCACTACTGATAATTACACTGTGCAGGATGTTTTCTGAACATTGGAAGACAGTTTAATTGTTTGGGAAACCTGTTTGAAAGTGTTGTTGTTGTTGTTTTTACAATTGATTTAAGTGCACAGAAATCACATTTCAACTTTACTAAAGTTAATACAATTGTCTTGTCCAAAACCATTTTGTATTTTTTCCCTGATGCTGACTGATTGGTTGTTTTCTCTTTCAATTTCTAGGCCCTTTTTGCAAGTGCATCAAAGCTAGCTGGGCCGTCTTCACAGTGGAGCATTTCTGCCCTGGTCTGCTCTTCCCAGAGGAGACAATTAGCCATCATTCTGCCACATGCTCACATACAATACACACTCCCTGACCAGCAGCATGTGTCATCCAATTGGAAAATTGTTACAATATAGCAGCAACAATGTGACTCCATGTGTCATCAGCTGGTTGGTAGCCTAATTCTTCAGCATGTAATGTACTTTCTCTTCCTTCCAATGTTTCCAGCTAGACCGACTAGAGTGTGTGGTGGGCTTGCACTGACACTGCCGGTGATTGATCTGATTTTAGTATTCTCCGTTGCCCCAGTGCCCGGCACACGAACTGTTGTTGAGGAACGGACCTGGCCATACATATTCATCAGTAAAAAAGGTCAGGGAAGAGAGGAAGAACACAAACACAAGGGACCGTGTTGAGGCAGTAAATTCACTCCAGTGCGCCGCGGCGGTCGGCGATAGACGTGACATTTCATATTGTACACACAGAGAGCGGCAGGCAGGGAAGGAGAGGTCAGTCATTTTTGTTGCGTTGCAACTGGGTAATCATATACAGGAGACACAAAGGAGCTGATGTGGTCAAGTGAGGTCAGTGAGCTCTTGCCAGAAGATGCCTACTGTCGTGCGGCATCCCTTCAGCGTTTAGAGGCTGCCTCTGTTTCTTGTCCGTTCTTTCAAACCATTACATAAATCAAATGCAGCCATAGCTCTCTCTGTGCCCAGTTCCTAGCTCTGTTTCTGATCAGTTCCGGCTATTACATATCTGTATTCTTGATCAGGAAGATCTAGTCCTACAAGGTGATGCCATCCCAGAATTCCGTCCCGCAGTGTATAAGAAAATAACAGACCTAACGTGTTGAATCGCTTCGTTTTCTGCTTGGCTTCTATTGTATGGGTGCCAGCCATACTATTGAAATATTAATATAAGATTTTAAAGTTGTTAAAGGATTACTTTATTTTCAAAGGATTACTTTCTTCAGTCGAAAAGAAATTAAGGTTTTCGATGAAAACATTCCAGGATTATTCTCCTTATAGTTGACTTTAATGGCTACCACACGGTTGAAGGTCAAAATTACAGTTTCAGTGCAGCTTCAAAGGGCTCTACACGATACCAGACGAGGAATAAATGTCTTATCTAGCGAAACGATGTATATGCTTTATAAACAGAAATGCTCGCCTTGCAAAGGCGTAAACATCTTGGATGACATGGAGGTGAGTAAATTATCAGGAAATTTTAATTTGAAAGTGAACTAATCTTTCAAGATTTTTTTTTTTCAGTATAAACAGTGGGAAATAGATATATAAATAGTGGGATAAATAGAATATAAATAGTGGGAAATATAATTACAAATCTATTTTAATATATTTTACTTTTTTTTTTTTTTTTTGATGACAAAGTAGAATTTTTAGCAGTCATTACTCCGGTCTTCAGTGTCACATGATCATTCAGACAGCATTCTAATATGCTGATTTGGTGCTCAAACATGTCTTATTATCATTGTTAAAAACAGTTGTGTGCTCAACCTTTATGAAATAACCTTATTAAAAAAAATTCCATGTTTTTTATTGAGTATCATATACATGATATGCATATGATACATCAGGCTTTTATGGTTCATATTGTATGATAAAGGAGAATGTGGAGCTAAAAAAAAAAAAAAAAAAAACACAAAAAAATAACACCTGAACAAAAATGTGCAATTTTGTGCAGTTTGCTGGTTATAAAATCAAAATGTAAGATGAAATAGATTGTAATGTAAATCGATGAGATGTTTATAAAAGTATAGCAGACTATACCTGCATAAAATGCATATAACTATCAGTTATCACTCTATATCTTCCAATAATATGACATAGATGATATTTAAAGCCTTAGATTTATCGTTAAAGCTCATTAGTTTTTATTTTTGGGTTGGGTGGGGTGCAAAACGTAATGTAATACAATGATGATTAAGAGATGAAGACGTAACTTAACGTAAACGTTTCTACAAAGACTGATGTATCATATTTGATACTCACTTCAACATGATTTTTCTTAAAAGAAAATATACTGTATGGAAAATCAAGTAAACCTAAGTTACTTCAGTCCAGTAAATGTTCATCTTGAAATATTAGTAATGATACAAAAGTCATGGAAGAGTTATATTGTGCCAATCTTGATTAGCCTACCACTAAAAAATGAAAAGAAAATTGAATGATGATAGTATTTCTGGGTTTTGTAACATCTGTTGTCCTTTACATTTGCAAATGTGTCCATAGGGTAGTATCAGTGATGTTCACATGGGCTCATTGTTGTTGTTGGATCTGTTTAATCTAGTTGTATGTTTATGAAGGCAGATCTGTTGTTGTTGTTGTTTTCCCCCCTCTTATAAGAATAAAGGGTGACAATCAGTGAATGCAATCAAACAGTTGTCATTTAGGAGTATACACAGTAGTTATACATTTATGATCAAAATGTCTCTAATTATTTCAGGTTTACTCTTTGTAGATCCCTCTTGGCCTTATTTATGCGCTGATCATTAAAAGCTAATATTTATTAATATTATTAATGAATTATACTTTACAGAGGATGAAGTTCAATAAGAAAGCCTCCACATTAAATTATCCACATACAGCCAGAAACTCCCATCTCTCGCACTTGTAAGATTTATTGGGTTTGACCAAAATGTTCTTGCATGTGGGATTCATGCTAACTAGAGCAATGGGTGCTAGTGGGAAAATGGAGAGACTAGTTTATCATGTTAACCTAGTTACCTGAAGCAGACAGAGGTGGCAGGAAAATCAATTGTGCCTTTCATATGCAGCGTCACTGCCCTCCTCTTACATATTCTGCCCTAATGATACAAATGACCATGAGGCACATGTTGAGCGTGACCCCGTTTCGTTACCTGAAGCATTATTAGTTATTTGTTTATATTTAATATTTATTGTTACTTATTCATATATATGTCATATTTAGCGAACGCTCCTGCTCATTTTCTCCAGAACTGTTCACTGGGTCAGTATAGGTCATGTGAGTTTTATCTTGTTTTTTTTATTTTGATTTTTTATATTTTTGCTAGTTATATTTTTGTTTGGATTTTTATTGATAGGATGAGGTTAACCAAAGGCTTTTGCATTCAGGATGTTTTTATTCATCATATAAAGAGATTCTGATATCTCAGATGAGCTGAGTCTGATACTGTCATCCTTGGGGCTGTTGAAGGTCCCAGGATACTTCGAAAAACTGGGAATGAAGAGAGCAGGCCAGTGCTTGACCAGAAATTTGGCTTTGCAAAACCAGCCCTTGACATTTCCTTGACATTTGTTGACATTTCTGAACACATGTAGACAGGAAAAGAGGAGTTAATCAAAACTAGGCGAGAATATTGATGCGCAACTGTCAACAGGCATTGCCATCTGTACCCTCACGGTCACAGAGGTTAACTGCATGAGGTACAGCTGCTGTACTGTTGTCAGTGATGGGTGACTGCACACATCAAGACAAAACTTCTTTTTTTTTGCACTGCTGGTGTCACCAAATGGAATTTTCGAGCAGGTTTTCCTATTCAAAGGAAAACCTCCCCTGTTTTTTGATGAAAATTAAATTAAGATCAAATTTAAAATAAGAAATAAAGTCATAATTTCATGATATAAAGTCACATTGTGCACTGTAAGGAAGAATCTGTAGAATAATGTAAAAGGTATTGGTAATTTTTCTGCCAGGAAATCATTCGTTAACTTTACAGACATTTACTTTAACCTTTAAACATGAAACAATAATTCAAAATATGGGTAAAACACACACAATAATCAATAATCAAGAATACAACAACAACAACACCAAAAATCCTTCATATTAACAGTACATTGAGCCCAATTTTTTAAGGACTCCACTTGGAGTGTGAGATAAACAGTGGTGAGAAAATGTCAATTTTGAGATATAAAGTCACATTGTGAGTTAAAGCCACAGTTGTGAAAAAATAAAATCATAATTTTGAGATGCAATACCATTCATAAGTTTGTAGGATTTTTAAATGTTTTAAAGTCTCTTATGCTCACCAAGACTGACCTTTATTTGATCAAAATTGTATTGCAATTCAAAAGAACTGTTTTCTATTTTAAAATGAAATTAATTCCTGTGATGTCAAAGCTGAATTTTCAAAAACATTTCTTATCATAAATGTTGAAAACAGTTGTGTTGCTTAATTTCTCTATCTCTCTCTCTTTCTCTCTCTCTCTCTCTCTCTCTCTCTCTCTCTCTGTCTCTCTCAAAAATAATAATAATAATAATAATAATAATAATAATAATAATAATAATAATAATGGTATAAAAATAACCTTTAAAAAACTTATCTCAAACTTTGAATGGTGTACAAAATTATGTTGTATACATTGTATACATAAAAAGTCAAAATTTCTAAATTCTAAGGAATAAATTCACAACTATGAGATCCAAAGTCTCATTTATTTATTTATTTTTACTTTTTTTTTAAACTTTAAGATGTAAATGGCATTACATAGTTTTGTAGTTCTGAATGAAAGATTTTCCTTTTTATTCTAAACATTGTTACCTCTACATCTAAATTTCAAAAGAAAAAAAGAGCATTCTTCAGAAGCATTTTCATGAACTCATGCTAGCTCAATGAAATCACTACGCAAGCGGCCAGCATTCTTTCCTGATGTGCTCGCTTGGACATTATATTGCAGCAATTAAAACCAGCCAATGCCCTTTGTACAAATATGGAGGAAATTATTTTTAAGAATTTTATCTAGGCTCTCTTATCATCATTGGCAAATATTATGACTCATTCGGGCTTGTTTGACGTGCGACAGAAATGCATGGACATTTCAGCTCCCCAGAGTGTTGGCTTGTCCTTGAGAGAAGATCTGAAGATATGGTTGAAATGACTCGGCTAATCGAACGCAGGGATCTTCAGGAAAAAATCACTTCTTTTGGCTCCACTTCTTCTCTCCATATCTCCTCTAACCGAAACACTGCTTCCCTGCCTTCATACCAAATTACATGCAATGAGAGAATATACCTTCTGTGATAAGGCAGGGATAGAGTCATAGATCAAGTTGTTGCCCTAATACTGTACGTCCTTCCTTACACTCATTTACAATCTTTCGCTTGTAATCTCTTTCTGAGGGCTTGATAGCAGGGTCCTGGGTTTTTCAGTGTAGATATGGTAGCCTACATATGTTTAAGGTGAATACATGTTAAACTCAGAGAAAACGTGTACGATAAAATGCAGGGCTCCAGTTTCTTAGATGTTTCTGTTTTACTTGTACTATTATCATCACTTCCTAAATAAATAAATAAATAAAAAGCTTTAAAACATGCCACGTTTATTTAGAATATTGTGTCCACCATACAATAAAAAGATAACTGTGATTTTTCTCTGATAATTTGGGCAGTTTTTTTCTCATAATTGTTTGTCTCGCAATGTGCAAGTTACAAATTCGTAAATGTGGGTTTATGCAATTCTGATTTTTTTTCTCTCAAAATTCTGACCTCACAAGTTTGACTTTTTAAAGTCTGAGTTTACATATCACAATCCTAATTCTTTTTTTTTTTTCACCATGGAATAAAAATATAGTCCTTATGACGTTTTATCTCACAATTCTGGGTTTATATCTCACAATTCTGAGAAAGAAGTCAGAATTAAGAGATGTAAACAGAATTGTGAGAAAAAATAGCAATTAACAGTATTTTTTATCTTGTTGCAAAAACAAGCTTCTATAGTTCTCATGTTGAATTTTAAGTTTTGCAAAAAGTAAAGACAGACTATGACTAAAATGGCAGCAAATGCATCAATCAATCAATAAATCAATCAATAAATCAATCAAATCTATAAACAGCTGGGAAAGCTTTATTTTTTAAATGAGCATTTAAATATATAGATATTTTATCTGATATACAGTAGTCATATAAAGTGTCATTAGCTAGTTCCATGGAGTGCTCACAACTGACAGCAACGAACGGAGCGTGTCTCATTATATCTGATTCACAAACAAAAGAATTGGTTCAAAATGTCAAAAAGATTCACCTTGCAATCTTGTACTTGCACCGTTTGAATCAGTCCCTAACTCAGCCAGTGAATCATTCTTAACCATTACTTAGATCACAACTGACTCTCTTACTGAACTTTGAATCATTTTTTTTTAATTGGACCTATTCCTTTGTATGTGTATGTTTGTGAGACTTACTGTACATCAGTCTGACTGGTTGTTCTAAAGATAACATAATATATGATAATTTTTTTGTTTACGGTTTATCATAATGAGAGCGATTCAGATTCTAGAATTTGTCAACTAAAAAGTAGGCTTAGCTCATAAACATTTAATTTTATGGGGCAATAGTCAGGATCCTGAGATCTGTATTTAAAATATAGAACATCTTTCTATTTTTAATTCTCTTGTTTTGCGGAAATAATTACCTTCACCTATAGAGATTTCCCATGAAGTGAAAAAAAAGTGAAAAGTGAAAAAAAAAAAAGTGAATGCATCAGTGTAATGAGATTGACTACAAAATAGTATTAATCCTTTGTCTTTTTTTGGCTTCTGTGTGCTTTTTTATCATTAGTGCTCAAAAGTCTCAACATCAATGTCAAATCATCAACCACAACAAAAGCATCATAATATGACTTTTGTTTGGAAGTATATGAGTGCCTTGTGTGATGCTTTGAACACATTAAAATGCAAAGGGAATGGAAATCATTTTACCACAAAAATGAATTGGTATTACCTCTTCTTTACTTAATTTTAGGTTTATTCAAAAGCTCAGTCATTTTATGCCACTATACTGTAAATAATCTCATACATTCCCACACATTCTACAGGCCAATAAAATGTTTAAAACGCACTGGGTGGGAGGCCTCAAAGATGTCCTGTTCAAGATTTACTCTGTTATGTGCAATAACACCAAATCATACATATGTATCTAAGAGCTGTGGAATGTGTGTGAGTGATGTAGATTATATTGTACCTATAACATCTGCTCGGCCTGCCCTGACTCTCTGATCTGCTTCCAATTTACATTCCTGCCTGGTGATTTCTATCACTCCACTTTGATAAATCATAGAGTGATTTACATAAAGGCAGTCCCACGCTCGGGCTCAAGGAGTCACGCGATGGTGAGGTTAAGCTCGAGACAGCAGGAAAGTGACTAGAGACAGATATATACTCAGATATTTTCTAAAACCTACAGAGGCATCATAATGTATTTAAAGCATCATAACTTCAAATGCAAGATATATTTATCATCATGTGATCCCTGGGAATCAAACTCAGCACTATGCATTATGATCTACCAGTCTACCACTCAAACTCTCTTGTCCCCACTTTTCTGTAGACACAGTCTGCTACCTTATAAATAAAGGTAAAAAACACAGAAAAAATTGTAAATATATATTTTTAAATAACATAACAATGGTGGTGAACATGTACTCTCAATTCTAAAATGGTTTTCTCTCTGCCCTCTCAGCCTATGTGTCCAAATACAGCCCCCCCCCCCCCCCCATGTTTTGTATATTTTGTATAAATATATATATTTGTATTATATATATATATATATTTGTATTGTATTGTGGAATTCAGCTGTCAGATACAAACGGTCGAGCAGCATTCTTAAGAGTGCTGATACTGTATACTGATACTGACTAACAGCTGCTGATGGAACAGCTATAGAAATACAATCTATACAACAGATCTGGAAATGATGCATGTAAGCATCAGAATGGATGGCCTCCTCTTTGATGAAAACCAGCAGGCCAGCTTTATTTTACCCAGTCCTATCAAAGTATAGGTGTAAGGGCTGTCAGATGAAGGCAGATTGTGACCTTTCTGCTCTTATTTATAAAGCCCAGCTGAGCCCCCTTGGTGAGAAGCTCCACTTAAGTCCAGCAGTTAGGAGAAAGGAAAGACAGAGGTCAAAGGTTAGGATGACCCAGCCACATACCTAGTCTTCCCCTTTTCATTCCTGCACTCTCACTGTCATAGATGGCTCTGTGTTTCTCCCAAGGGTTACCAGGCTCCCCATCCAAATCTCAAATTGGATTCAAAGGGAAGGGAAATGATTGGTGAGATTTGTTTGTTTTTTTTGAGGAGGAGTAATTAATTTGTTGAGAAGTATTGTTGCTATAATGGTGGAAATGATAGGTGGCTATAGTTTGATATTCTTAATATAAAATCTTTAATATGATGGCTATCAGTGATTAAATCAACCAATCGATAAAATCTAGTGTTTGGGTAACCATGCACATATACATACAAAAGTCAAAACTCTGAAATTAAAGATTTTCAATTATTGCAGTGGTCTTGCCAAATCATATGGTTTATATATTTGATTCTCTTTTAATGCAAGCCAAATATTTGAGACATAATATGGAAAAATTGTTAAACAAAAATATATTCAGTCATTACAATCAAATGAGTTTATGGAAAAACATTTTTTTTCCATGTGTTCAGAGTGAATTTACAATGACAATCAAGATTTCATATAGAATGACTGAATAGAGTGAGGTGTATTTCAATATTTTTGCTCTGCCAGAAAACAAAACAGATGACAAAAATATATTTTTAAGTAATGTTCCTAAAAAATGGTGATTAGTTTTAGATACTGACCTCTGATCTCAGAGCCCATGATAACTCTCTCCTCGCCCCCAGTGGATCAGGGCGGAACTTTAACAAAGTTGCTGGCAGGACGTGCTCTTCCAGAGGGGAACACTGACTGCACAACCCATTACAGCCAAGATCTTCTACTAATGAAGTCTGGAGGAAACTCAAAGCAAAAGATGAAAGAAAGGGCTTTGAGGGCTTTCAGTTCTTCTTTCACCCCTACTTCTGTGCCACAAACAAAACTAAACAAAAATGCTTTATATTAAGCATATCTTAATTAACACAAAAATGAAACAATAAAAGAAAGTCTCCAAGGTGATGCATTAATAATTACATATTGCATCAACTCCTATTGCAGTCTCTAATTATGTTCTTCTAAATTTTAACACTTTAATCGTTGATTCATTAATTGATTATATTTGTAAAAAAAAAAAAAAAATTACTAAACTTATTTTCCTTATTAAATATTTGCAATCAGTTTTATTAATTGTAAAGTCTCTCTCTATGCAATTCATGAATTCAATTTTCTGGAGTTCATAAGCTTCCATCAGCTATAAATTCAAGTGCTACACAGAAGCATGAACATTATATCATCTTAATGGCATACTGTATTCCATATATGTCTGCCAGGCTTTCACCATTCAGTGCTGTAATTCATTAATCAATATAATTAATTACCTTTGGTGGACAGAGTGTAATAAAATGACTTAAGCATAATCTAGTATCTGGTCATCATAGTGGAATCGAAGTGTTTAATCACTTAATTTGATTTAAAAATCTGTTGTGGAAGCAGGTTATTGACTTGTTTTTACAGACACAGACACAAGTTGAATCATTTCAGGTTTTCAGTCTCAGTTTTCTTATCATGTTCAGCAGATTGGTTTAAATTGGTTATTTGCTATATTCTACATTGTTAAAATTATAGTTCTTGGTTCATTTTGACTTATATTTTATAGGATAGCATATGATCTGACCAAAACAATAAATAAAAAAAAGTAACAGAAAAAGAAAAGACAGATAGCCATTCTGAGGTTAATTTCAGATTATATATATATATATATATATATATATATATATATATATATATATATATATATATATATATATATATATATATATATATATATATATATATATATATTGTTAATTTAGGATGTTTTAATATAATTTTATTTGTTGTTGCACATTTCTGAAGAAAATTTGGGATTAATATTTCCATGGTAATATTGCAGACATTCTTTGCGTTAATTATTTTATATTCTAAGTGCTGCTGTAAACATATTTTTTCTTTTCCATTCAAACCATGTTTTACAGCCCATCGCATATTTCTATTGAAGCTGGTGAAACTCTATTGCATCAATATTGTATTTGCTCAATTACTGGTTTTTTTTTTCTCTTTGTGCTCCTTGATGTATTTTTATTGTTTTACCATAGGTGGCAGTGAAGGGAAACTTAGGCTTTATCCACTCTTACATGCTATTGCACTTTAAAGTTTCAATGAAAAGTAGAGCAGTGCTGTGCAGAAACTGGGTCTTTTACATTTGATCATATTTTATAGACATGATTAAAGACATGTTTCCTGTGTGTTTCAAGGTGTTTCATAATGTGCAGCCACACATTGTGAAATACTGTGGAGCTTCATACCTCTGGAAGAAAATGTAAAAAATGTTTATCAAACATCCAGATCACTTTAGTTGTTCTATTCTGCAATGACTTAATAATAAATGACTTTAAAAAATAACGGATGATATACTGAACTGTTATTGTATGTTAAAGACAGAAATGTTCTTTGGGAGGTCACATTAATCCTGTTTAAATGGTAGAATACACAAAATAAGGACATTTTAAAAACTGTAACTTTTCACATATTCCCCCATTCCAGATTTTCCCCTCATATAATCGTAATGTCATGTACATTGTAACCAAGGAAAACATCTTCAAAAATAATAATAATGCTGAATTATATTTTGACTTCAGCTAATGAGAAATCCTTTTGGGTCATCACCTCTGTGCTTTAATCAAATTGATTTAAAAATCTCTGGTCATATAGACTAAAATTTCCACCTACTTCAACTTAAAAACCCAGCCTTAATTAATTTATTTTTAGAATCAAATTGGCTGTAAAAGTCATTTTCTACTCAAATTATATTAAACTGACTTAAAGGGATAGTTCACCCAAAAATTAAAATTCTGTCATCACTTACTCACTCTCTAGTTGTTTCAAACATGTATGAGCTTCTGTTGAAAATAAAAGAAGAAATGTTGAATAATGTGAGTAAATAAACAGTTGCTGGTCCCTATTGACTTCCACAATATGAATATAATACTATGAAAGTCAATGGGGTACAGAAACTGTTTGGTTACCAACATTCTTCAAAATACCCTCTTGTGTGTTCAGCAAAAGAAAGAAAATAATACAGGTTTGTAATAATTTGAGTAAATGATGACAAAAATCTCATTTTGGGTAAACTATCCCTTTTAAAAAAATGAGCTGAATCTTGAAACTTAAAAAAATGAGGTTTAAATTACATTTGTTGGCATGACTTACTAATCTTTTTTTTTTTTTTTTTTTTTACAGTGTACAAAGAAGCTAGGCCTACATGAGTTTTTAGTTAGCCTGTGTATAATAATAAACTTTTAAAATGCCACATTTTACTGAATAATATTAAAAATCTTGTTTTTATATAGTTCAGAGTTGTGCAAAGTGTGTTAAAAGTTTTATGAAAAGTCTCCATTTTCAAGTACCAATCTAAGAAAGGAACATTAAACGTTTTATTTTAATTAAAATATGGCAATCCTTAAGTGGACACAAGGGTGTTTGCTGAAATTTTTAGACTGTTTACAAAAGCCATTTTTTTAGGGCTGTCAAAGTTAACATATACAGTACTATCTCACATTATTAATTAGGCCTAATTATATGTAACCCAATATTTCTTGCATTTCTATTTTATTATCTAAATTTGCTTTCAGAAATCATGAGATTATAGGCTACAACTGAAAATGTTTCTGTTGTGGTTTATACATTTAACAGTAGGTCTACTTCAATATTTTGAAGAATAATTCAGCTTTAAACAACGTAAATATTTTCCAGACAATATATCCCTCACACTGTGGGTCTTTATTCATTGAAATTTACAGCTACCTACATTTTAGGAAGGGGTCATTGACGTCAGCAAATTTGAAAACTTCTGCACTGATCGTTCTTAACATATGTATGCCTTGACATAAAATGTCCTTACATAATAAACATGTTCGATTTATATAGCGTCTTTAGTCCGGTCCCAAACTCTTCCTAGTTTTATTTGGCTCAGTGTAAACAATACGGTTCCAGCTGTTTCACCAGACATGTTAGTACAGTGTTGATTGACATTTCTTTAATGCAATCAAAAGAGAGGCAGAGTTATTGTCGTCTCTGATTGGTGGCCGCGCCTTCAAGGGGCGGGGATTGGAAGTTGAATCCGAATCCAGCTGTGAATTGGTTCGCATGAGCGGATTCGTGCTATAGACCGTTTTGCCGACTGGGAGAATCATTGGAGACTTGTGTATTTTCGCAATAATAGACAAGACTTCAGCATAGAGAGCTCTCTTGCGCATCCTTTCAGCACGAGCTTAAGCTTTTCTTTTTATATGCAGACAGAAAATCACTGCTTACACATTTAGAAAAGATTCTAAAGGATTTTACTAATTGCCTAAGGATCTATAACTGTTATTGTTGTGAATACTTTTGAGCATTAGATCCTGCGGTGATCTAATAGAAAAGAAAAAAACATTGAATTGCAATCTTTGATCATTACTTTTAAGTGCGCGCACACGGAGAAAACGAGCGAAGCGCATAACTGAGGATCGGAAAGCAGTTTTGGAGGACCTGCCTTGTTTTTATACAATGTTGAAATCTTAAGGCATGATGTACAAGACAAGTCACTGAGATGCCCATAAACCTGCTTGCGCTGTAACTGCCACCTGGAAGCTCCAACTGATCCTGTTCAATACCATCATTTGGACTGCTTTTGCAACAGAAATGATCATGCGATGAGTAAGCTCGATTTGGGCATATTGTCAGAAGCAATTACAGGTAAGAAATCAACATTTAGAATATTTGACTGAATTATTGTTAAAACATAATCACGCTCATTTGCCTGATCATTATATGGTGTGCAATCATATTAAAATTTGGTAGCAAGTTTTAAACTAAGTCATAATTGGTATTTATTCCAAATGTAGAATTCTTTTCTTTTCTTTTTAATCAAGGATTTATTTAATGACAGGACACCAAAGTACCATATCGTATTGTTTGTGTGGCTTATTGTTTTTTTTCCTTATTACAGTCCCATCAATTCATTTCTGAATACCAGCCTGTAAAATTATAATAGCCTCAAAAGTCCTGCCTTTTATATAGCATACTCTTCTTTTGTTCAAATGCACCGACGTTAATAAATAATAAACGCAAATCATAATTTTGTTTACAAACGTGTAGATTGCATAAAATAGACATGCATGCTCTTCTACCATGGATTTTAATTGTTCATAATTTTTACACATTTCTATTGTGTAGCTGGTAATACATGCATTTTCTCTCCTCAAGGGGGTGAATGATGGCTGAAGATGGAGGAAATATATCCGAGGATCATCAGTTGAGGGAAGCAGAGGGTAGCTCCTCTCTTCCAAGGACTTTTATACGACTTAACGACCTGTCCGGTGGCGGGGAGCGCAGTGAGCTTGAGTCTGATGGAGGCGAAAGACGGGAGAGCGCAGCCGGAGCAGCAGCAGCGGCGGAGGAGGCGTCCGCATGCAGCGGGGAACCCTTGCCCTATCCGACTTTGGCACCGGTTGTGTTTTTCTATCTGAAGCAGACCACGCGCCCAAGGAGTTGGTGTCTGAAAATGGTTTGCAATCCATATCCTTTCAAACTCAAATCCTCACCTGGATGCCATTCACCTGTTCAGGTAGGACGCGCTACGGCGAACGCCGCCGGGCGCTGTCTTAGGTTTGAAAACAACGTATTCAACACAATATTAATAAATAATAATTATGGCTTTCTTAAGTTGTCCTCTTTGGAAATGAGGTAAATCGCGAAAACAACTCCCAAACACACACAAAAATATGTTGAAGTCCCCATTGTGCTGATAGTTCAAAAGCTACAAATGAAAGTGCTTCAATTCTGCTAGTGGTGTGAAGGACAACATGATCCTGCAGAATTTATGCGTCGTGGCAAGCATGAAATGTTACCTCAAGAGGCTCATAACTGTCTTGACACAGTTTCTGTTTGTTTTTTTTGAAAAAGTTTTGTGTGTTTTTATTATATTCAATTTGATGGTGGTCATTGTATTGCTTTGAGTGGTTTTATGACATTACCTAATTTATTAGCACTGATGAGTTAAGTTATTTGCTTGGTGTCTTGAATTTCTTAAGCAAAGGACTGTGCACACAAAGTACCTTTGGCTTTATATCATCAGAATTTGTTACTAAACATTAAAATAAAGAAATGGCGAATGATATTCTCAATAAAGAACAAGTATTTTAGGACATTTTGCATGGATATGTATGATGTGATTCATACGAAAATGTGCAATTTTTAAATATAAGTAAGCACTGAGGTCCACCTCTAAACCTGACCATCATGGCCATAAGCAGATCGTAGGAATTAGCCACAAATTTGGCAAAACATAAAATAGTTAAGAATTGCTATGAAATTGTGTTGGCAGTGCCTAAAATGCTGCATAAATTGGATTGGGCATATATCTTCATGGCAATAAGTCCATTACTTTTTACTTGCTACAAGATCAGATGAAGAGTTCAAATGACTCCCTCTGAGATTTATTTGAGAAGAAATAAATTGCCAATATTTAAGTGAAAACCAATCAATCCTTGCTTGCCTTTCAGTAGAAGCACCTAACAAATGGTTTAGATTAGTCACATCTATCTAGTCCTAATGACTGCAATTTTTAGGGTGTTGTTAAAGCTCTCATCCCCGCAGCAGCGAGATGATTTCATTTTGTATCTTAAGAGGACTCCTTGTTTAGCTGCCAGTCGTTTCACAGAAAGAGGAGAAAACGGACCTGATTGTGAGCATGTGAGGAAGGGATGTGGTTTGCATGTGTGAGTCAGAGGTGTGCACTTGCAGTATGGGTGTAGGTGATCTGTTTGGTTTTCGATGGACTCGCAGCAGCTTCACCGAAGGAAAGAATGCTCTTTTGGATCGAAGGAGCTGGCTGGATGTGATTGTGATGTCTGGGCTCAAATGCTTTGTTTTTCTTCAGTAGGAAATATGATGAGCCTTGTGGGCTCTGAATGGCTGCCCAATCAAACACACTCATCTTTCCCCCATTCTTGTTTCTCAACCTCCTCACGCTCTTTCACCATTAGACAAGCCCACATCCCTAAAACATAAGCCTTGCTTATGAAACACAGTGCCAGAGCCTCATGGTTCTCTGGGCCCAATGGCCTGGTATTCCTCAGAGATGATAAAGTCTGTTTTTGCCATTGCATTATCATATTCTTAAATGCCACTGTTTCTGCCGCATTCCCGTTTGTCCAGTGTGCTCATGTGCTTAGGAGAGGACTGAGCCAAAAGGGATCCTATTAACTGTGGTCAAGAAAAAGATGTGGAATTCCCTCTTCTTGAATCATCATGCTGCACAGCTGCACACACAGTCTGTTCACCGTCCAGTCAAGATCAATGAACAGGCTGGCTGTTTATTTTGATTTTAAATAGCTATGAAAAGGTGGTTAGGTAAAGTAACTGTAATACAGTCAAATGTGATACTGAGTCTACAATACAGGAACAAATCATAGCGTACAGTGGCATTTGCATAAATGGGAGTGTCCCCCGTGCATCCTCTTGCAGATTTATGTGTAGAGACAGTTAATCATTTATGGTGCCGTCTCATGTAATGATTCCTTGGGCAGCAATTTCTGTTTTTAGATCATTGTTGTGGTGTGGAGTGGGGTCTAAATCTCTCGGGCTCATTATTATCGGGGAGCTTTTATTTATATGTATAGTCTTCATAGATGACCTTTAATACATCTCTGTAGCCATTAGATAAAGGTCACTGTTTTTTAATAGTTTGTAAAGTATCTCAGATCGATCTTCTGTTCATCCCACTGGAAGCAAGTAAAAGTGTTTGCCCTATTTGAGATTCTTTGGACAAGCTCATTTTTGTACTTTTTCCACTCTTGGGATATAAAACTAGAATTTTGAATTTGTCCGTGATGCATCGTCTGGCAATCTCATTTGCAATTTGGCATGTGCATCAGTTGATCGCTCAATCAGTAAATCTAAAAAGTCTCTTTGTATTATTGATTTGCAAGTAATGAAGGAGTTTAAGTCCTTCTGCGTCTGTTTGAAATTAGGAAACGATCCTGCAGTCTTTGTGATTCATCATTCTGTGTTTGTATCCTGTCAGTCATTAGATCTTTTCTCCCTTGAGTGTTACTCTAGCTTATTGAACCTTTGACCTATTGAACCATGTCCTCCGTCATGGGGTTTTCTCTGGAACCTCCAGCGTGTCATCTGTAGCTTCGGCATTCTGGGAGTGTTTATGTGTGAATGTGTGTACTTAAGAATGCTTGTGTGAGAGCAAGAGAGAGTTTTGGTGACTCAGAAATATACTTCCATTTGAAAGTCTTCTTTTGAATATTGGACTGGAGAGTATTTGCTTTGAAATTGAAACAGTAATATAGTTCATTAAACTGATTTAATTATATAAATAATGAATAATATAATTTATAAGTGGTTCAATTATGTAGATATTATATAGTCTGCATGTGTTGCATGCTTAACAGTTTGTGTATAATGTGCACTGAAACACAAAGCACTCCAGGTTCCAAATTACTGCATTTTTTTTTTGCATTTTTGCGTTTTCTATGTATCTTTGACACTGTAAAATAATCTACAAATTCAATGAAAACTAATAGAAACTGCACCTTAAGTAATAACTAAAAGTAGACAGAGACACTTTCATAAGTACAGTAAGCATAAAGAGATCTCAGTCTACTTGTCCAAGTGCAATGTGAACTGTTTTTTAATGTTTGTTTGTCCTCCAATTTTTTATTAAAGGAATAGAAATTGTTTCATCACAACATGTCAATATAATTATTATTTTTTTTTATTTGATTTTTTTTTTAACCATAAAAACAGCAGCTCATTTAAGTTCAGCAGGTGTGAGAGAAAAAAAACTAAATTAGAGCAGTTGCTTTTCGTCCAAAAAAACCCAGTTGCAAATCTTTGCATTCACATTTGTACACATTGTGATTCACTGTTAGTGCTGTGCTTGGTTTAAGCCACTTAAATTTGCATTTGGGAAAGCAACAATCGTCACTAGAAAAAGTTTATAAATCTGTTGTTGTTTACAAAAAAAAGTTTCAGTGTCACATAATCCTTCAGAAATCATTCTAATATGCTGATTTGCTGCTCAAGAAACATTTCTCATTATTATCAATGTTAAACACAGTTTTGCTGCTTAATATTTTTGTGGAAACAATGATACCGCTCAAACATTTGTATAAGATTTAAAAAAGAGAGACAAATTAATAATTTTATTCATCATGCATTAAAGTGACAAAAAGTGAGTGAAGACATTTAAAATGATTTCTATTTAATAAATGCATTAACAAATTTAATTAATATATGAGATAAATGCAAATAAATGCTGTTCATTAAAATTCATATTTATCATAAAATCCTGAAAAATAAAGTGCATCATCATTTCCACACGAAATATGAAGCAGCAAAATTGTTTTCAACATTGATAATAATCAGACATGTTTCTTGAGAGTCAAATAAATTGTAATAATTTCTAAAAGATCAGGTGACACTGAAAACTGGAGTAATGATGAAGATAATTCTGCTTGGCATCACAGGAATAACATTACATCTTATAATGAATTAAAATTCAAAATTTATTTTGTATTTGTAATATTTCACAATATTTAATTTCTTTTTTTTTTTACATTATTTTGATCAAATAAATTAATCCTTGATGAGCAGAAGATTTTTTTATTTCAAAATCATTAATAGTTGTAATGTTTCCAAACTTTTTGGCAGGTACTTTAATAATAATAATTCTATATACTTTACTATAATATATTATAGTACTTTATTATAATAATATATTACATTGTTGTCATGATTATTAAATGCTGCGTTTTATTTTTTACAGGACAGTGTGTATTTTTACATTATAAGATATATCTTTTAATGTGCTAAAATATATATTTTTAATAATGAGTGCTGGGGGCGTGACTTGTGGGCGTGGCTTGGGGTGTGGTCAGATTTTCCTTCTTTTTTGTCTCTAGCTGATCACATGCCTGATATATATTATGCAGAGTTTGCAGTCAGTTAGAAACACAGTGATGTGTTTTTTTTTTTTGTGGTCTTTCTGTACAGTCCTCTATGTATTACTGTCAGAAGTATTTATTTTCCCTTAAATTAAACTGTTGAAAATACTGTAGAAAAAAGAAATTGCAAATTCCTCTGAAATGCTTACACGAGACAGAATCATGTGCCAAAGTGATGCTATCTGTATTGCAAGATGCTCTGATTGCTGATGCAATTTCAGGAAGCAAAACCAAGCCTTCAGTCAAACTTTAGTTTGTTAATTTATAAACACTGATGATTATATGATGTTCTGCGTGCATTTCTGCTTTTTAAGTAACAACTGCTATTTGGATTTGTAGTAGAAATTCCAGCTGAGCTAAACTCTCTTGGTTAACATCAAAGATACTTATTTAATAGCATCTAACATTCATTTTGCTGGATCCTGTAACACATCAGGGCACTAAATAACATTAATGCAAATAATTCTATAAGACAATTTGAGATTAATCACATTATTAAAAGCATATGAAAAACCAACAGGACCTCCATTGTTAGGGGAAACTGTGTCCTCACACCATCTAAGATAACAGATCTCCAAAGATGCCACTCCATATCCTCATTATGGACTTAAACATCACAGAACTTTCTCTGCACATGGCCAGAACACTATCAGTCATCTCCAACATGCTCTACTATCTGTGATGACACTGCAGACACACCCAAGAGTAGCTATTTCAGTCTCAAGACCATCTCCAGACCTTAAAAAACAAGGTCAGTAGATAAGCGTGTAATAATACATGTGGTAGAGTTTTGACTTCTCAAAAGTGGTTCTTCAGTAATGACCACAGTAAAACACACATACTATGTGAGGCTTTACATTTAGCTTTTGAGCAAACCCAGTAAACTCCAGTGCTGCTCCATTAGAGCTCATCTACCAGTTCTCAGCCTGAGCAGACAGCAGACATCTTCTCAGGACATGGATGATATTTCAGTTTTGTAGCTGTCGGTCAGATCACTGGGACTAGGCTGGTTCTAATCTGTTCTTATATATGACTATTAATGGAATATTATAAACATTTATTAGGTCTGGTCTAGGGCTGCACAATTAATCCAAATTAAATTTCAAAGGCAATAAATTGCAATTAGGCAGAAGCTGCGATTGTCATGCGTTTCTTTCAGTGGCTACGTTTACATGCACAATTTTTGTTTCAATCGGACTGAATTCATTCCGATTGATGAATCTGAATGAAGTGTTTTCATGAACGCTAAATAAAGTTATCAGGTTGATGTGCGTGTTTATATGTCACAAGCTTAAAATCGGAATATTTTTTTTTTTTTGACACTGCTCAAATAGTGAAAGTGAAATGTATGGAGTATGGAGTTTCTCACTGTTTGCACATAATAACCACTGTCCTACATGGTTTCTTTACTTGTTTTTAACAGCAGAATTAATATTTATCCATTTAAGATAACAGATCTCCCAAGACAGGTTGCCTGTGGATGAGTATCCAAAACAAGTTTGTCCTGCTCCACTTCACAGTTGCCGAGTGAAAGTAGAGTTTTATAATGACAGGACACGGATTTATACAACACTTTATTCAAAAGGAAGAGCAGCTCGTTCTGTGCGTCATACGTCATTACGTTATTTCTGCGCAGTCCTTTCAGTTTCGTGGTTCAATCTGATCGAGTGTTTACATGCACTCTCAATCGTATTAGAAGAGGAATAAACCACCCCCTTCAATCCGATCGAAATTTCATTCCGATCGAGCCCAATCATATCGATTAAGGTGTTTACATGAAGGTTTTTCAGTCCGATTGAGCCGTCAATTCCGATTACAAACGGATTATTTGGTTGCATGTAAATGTAGCCAGTGAAGCACGGTTCTGTGATCAGAAGTAAATCTCCTTCCAAAGGCCAGAGGGTGATCTCGCGCTGAAAATCCAAATATGCCCCGAAGAAGAAATCCAGGAAATGGGCTGCAGCTGAATAAACAGAAGATTTAACTGCTTTCATTGATTCAACGTGACTAATAAACACACGACTACAGCAATATATGGTTTATCTGAGTTCTTATAATAATTTTCATCATAATAAAGTATGTCTATAATGAAATGCTAATCGACATTTATCACTGCTTAGAATACAATGAAATATTGTGTGCCTTAATTATTCTGAAGCCACATCATCTCACAGAAGGATTTATTTTAAACACTCGACTGACGTTATGAAGTGAATTTAGAGTTAAAACGTTATTAAATGTGGTATTTTCACGTGCTCTCAGATGGAGCAGCATTTACTACACAGAGCCATAGTTCACTGAGAAGATACGCAAACAGCTGTCATAATCCAACAATTATATCGTCTGCGATTATGAACGCAATTTTGCATAGCTTGTCAGAGAACTATGACTCTGCGTAGTAAATGCTGCTCCACCTGAAAGCAATTGATGGAGATTTACTGCTAATCACAGAACCGGCTTTACTGACTAAAATGCGCATGACAATCGTGATTAATCGCGTGCGATTAATCGTGCAGCCCTAGTCTGGTCAATGTAACACATCAATTTAGTGTGCTGAATTCTAAAACAAAAAACAATAAAACAATGTTACCATTAATAACTAGGGGTATAAACCGGACATTTCATCACAATACGTTCTGACAAAATAATAAAAATTGCATTTATTGAAACTGAACTTTTTAACTAATTTAAAAATTTTTAATCCTTCCTTCCTTCCTTCCTTCCTTTCTTTCTTCCTTGATGATGTCATCAGCTCTATGGTAATAGAGCTGATGACATCCTCTCCATGGTGTCACACATGACTCTATTCTCTACCGCTGAGCACAGCCAGAACTCCCAGACCTGCAAACACGAGGTGAAAACATGCCGTGTGCATCCTTTTCACCTGCTGTAGCTGCTCATTAGTTACCAAAGAACTTCTGCTTATTGTCACAAATCTACATTGCTTGTGAGCCAAGTATGTGATTTACATAAGCTAAATGTGTTTCAGGATGTGCAAGAGAGCATACAAAAATACTGTTCATTAGGAAATGATCCCATCTTGAGAGTTACTCTCTCTAACTTTTTTTTTCCAAACAGTTTGTGTTACTGGCACGTCCTGCTACTGTCTGTTATGTACTTTTATAATATTGCCAATGTGCTTGGCTTGGCAGCATTCTGTTTCTTATGCATTGTTACTCCTGCTATAATTGGTGGTTTTGTTGCCAAATGCTCATACTGTTGATTTATGAAGACAGCTTTTGACTCTGGAGGCAATCATTGCACTAACTATTGTCAATTAATCACAATTTAGGCCCTGATTCCTTCATTTGACAACCAGAAATTGAGCATAAACATAAAAACCTGCTTAAGCCGGAGGAATGAAGCCAATTTTTGCCATGCAGAAAATGGTCATTACTTTGTGTTCAATATTTCATAATTCCATCTTTTCCTTTTTTTTTCTTCACTTTTTTTAAGGCCTCCCTCCCCATTACACATTTCAGGCTGAATCCCATATATATGCCAAGTCTGTGAATTAATGTACAGTGGCTCATTACAGTGTCCTGTCAAAGCCAGACATCTATAAGCCCCCATATGTGAACAAGAAGGGAAGTTATAATTACCGCCAGACTAGTCTGTCCTTTAAATTAGTCCTCTATTACATGTCTAACTATCAGCTGAGAGCCACTGGTGCTGTATCTAATGGCCTCAATACAGAACATTTGTTTGCCCATACAGTAGAGGCTGTTTGTTGTCTGGAAAATAAATGTAAACATCAGCTTTCCTAATGGAGATGAAGTCCAATTTTTGATCTCATAGACCACTTTTATATGAAAAGTCAGAACCTTTTAAAATAAAAACCAAACTGATTTGTTCTCTTTTAGTGTGTAAAATACATTACTATGTTAAAATTTTTATTTTTATGGATTTATATGAGCTAAATTAGAGGTCGACAGAAAATGAGCGTTCTGTGTCCTCAGATGCTGCCCCTCTCAGCGATTTTAAAATAAATGTCCCTATGCTGCAAAAATAAAAGTCAGATACACGACCCAATCAGAAGAAATGATCGACTTATGCCAATAATTAAAAATATATTGTCTAATATATTTGCCTTATATTGATCTATCACTGAGCTAAATTGTAATTTTTCATTCATTAAATGCTTGTGTATTAGACATTTTCATATAAAAAAAAAATGTAGACAAAATTGTCTCAGTTAGTCTGGTCTTGATAATTAATTAATTGGAATTTGGTTAAAAACACCACTTTTGTCAACATAAAATTGTCTATGTCTTATGTAGGTGGTAAAATAGTGTATTTTTGCATATGAAGTGTCCAAAAAAACAAAACAAAACAAAAAAAAGCACGTGTTTACACTTGTTTACCCTGGTGGGTTTCTAAATGGGCAGTTTCCTCGTCAATCAGTATATCCAACTGCTTCATTTGGAATATTTACTCATCATAATCTGTCTGTATATTTGACCTGAATTCACGCTAGGAAAAAAAAAAAGGAGAAGGAATGAATCAGGCTGAATTGGTTGTTTGAAAAACACCCATTATTATCAAAATGTCAGACTTTTGGAAAGCTCTGTCTTTTGTGTTGTTCTTTGAACGTGTGTATATATTTCTCTTCTATATTACCTTTTGTCACTGTTCTTTCTTGGCCGCCCCCTGCCAGTCTTCAACCTCTCAACACTCTCTCTACCTCTCTCTTTCTCCCTGGGCTATTCCGTGAGATGTCTGTTAGTTTATATAGGAATCAGTCCAGGATTTTCCTACCAGCTTTTTCTCATTAGAGAATTGGAGGAGACTGGAGAAGTTGAGGGGAATGGCATGAGGCAGGAGAGGTGGAGTAGGGAGAAAGAGAGAAAGAGAGGGAAACTGGGGAAAGTATGGGTGAGATGTATGTTGGCCCACCTTACCGAATTCCCATACGGCCTCTGAAGCTCATTACCTCTACCACTTGTGTTTACTTTCTTTTAGTCTTATTACCATTAAGATCTAACTGTTCCTTTCCCTCTCAATTTTATATAGCATTATAATTTTTTTCTAAAATAAATAAATACAATAAAATTAATAAAAATAATAAAATGCTTATGCAATAAGGCTATTTTTGTGATATTTTAAATCAGGGAATTGAGTTAGAAATGCCGCAAATGGAGTGATACAAATGGTGAAACAGTTCTCGTGGCAATATTGGGTGAATATCTAATGCTTGGAAGACCTCTCAGCCATATTTAAATGTATATTAACTGATCAATGTCAAAATTGGATGTTATTTTCAATGATTTTATTGTCATCTAACCCTCATTTAATCTCTAAAACCACTAATAGTTTAGTAGCTGTTAGATGTACTCGTTATTAAATCTCATAATGAATATCCGTTTTTATACAGTACGTTATAATTTTGGTGCCTTTCTCTTCTGGTGGCAATTCTCTTGTAGCTTTTAAAATGATTGATCTTTAGCTTTTAGTGTTTTATGTAGCTTAACACACACACACACACACACACACACACACACACACACACATTTTTTGTCTCTTTCTCTCTTTCTTTGTAACTCTCTCTCTCTCTCTCTCTCTCTCTCTCTCTCACACACACACACACACACACACACACACACACACACACACACACACACACACACACACACACACACACACATACGTGTGTATGTATATTTATAAAATTTATTTAAATAGTATAGAATTTTAATATTGGCCATCCCATTTCTCAACGGATGCTTCATTAAATGTTGTTAAAATAGCAGATATCACCCAGTCCTGTGTTTACGTGCTTAAAGGTATTTGTGCTATGTGACTTGTCAGGAGGTGAGGCATGATTCCTTTTGTTGTCCCATGCTGGGATGTCCGATTGGCCATGAGAATCCCCTTTTTTGGCTGGAGCAGGTGGTGGTGATAGACCCCAGGACTGACCCGCATGTTTATCAGCGGCGTCCTCCCTTCATCACTACACTTAGAGGCCCTTCGATCTGCCCGGTGTCATCACAGTTCCAGTCACGATGCTCAACCCAGAGTCTGGGCAAAGAAAAAAGACATTTCTTACTGGAGATAAAACCTCTTAGGTTAAAAATATCTCTTTAAAGCAGAAAGTGTCACTGTATAACGCTGGCACGTTATGAAATTGCGGCTGTGTTTTGGAGTTCTTCCTTGTGAGTGATTAAAAACATCTGCTTATACAGTATGTTTAAAGCACATTTGACCCAAAAGAAAAGAACTAAAGATAAGCAAAAACACTTTCCTACACCATCCAGTCCAGTAAAACTGATGTGACTTGGTTAAAAGGATTCCCGTTGTGCTCTAATAATTATTTTCCTGAACTTGTCCAAGCAATCCCCTGCAGCACTTGTAATTAAAAATGGCTTCCAAGCGGCACACCTCAGTATTCTCTTGCCGTAATGCTGCCAACACCTGAAAAGTGAGTGAAGGGGGTGGAAGCATGGGGAAACCTTCCCAGAATTCCAGCGTTGTACAGTAATTACAGTGTAAAGCTTCATTGGCTTTTATTGGGATCCATCTTGCCCTTATCATCACTAATAATAAGACGACTTATCTGGGGGAAGTCTTGGTGTCTCGCAGCCCCGCTGCTGCTTCCTGTAGTTGATGAAAAGCCACAGTGACATTTACAGCTTCCAAACCATTATAGCCTAATAGCCGTGGGTGATGCCGTCCTCACCAGCAACAAATAAGCAGAACGAATTCGGGAGCTACTACGTTACGTTTGAATGTCATGCTATCACCTGAACAGGCCCGTGTGGTGATGCGAGCGGCAGTGGGAGAGCTATAAAAAGTGAAACTTTAACCTTTTACTGCTGTGAATGGGAGGATGTTAGTCCTGTAGATTTGGCGATTATGACAAGACAAAACGGCCACAAACAGAGGTGTCCTGTTGTCTCTGTGTGGCTGTCACAAAGAACCAGGCTGCTTGCTGTTAATCGTTTTAGGTTGGGATTTCAAAACCTCTCATTTGCAGTTGCGTGTAAAATTCATCTTAAGTTTTATGGTTTATTCGGTTCAGATTTTTTGGTTTTGATCTGTTGTGTTTGGTTCGAGGATATCTTAAGCAATCATCTTCCCATGAGGCCTCGCACGCAGAAATTGAACAATGCCGTCTGTAATCTGGCCTAGATTAGACATCGCAGTCAGGCTTCCCCCATGCGTTTTGGCTTTTTTATATGGTTTAATTTTTCTATGCCCCTTTCCTCCCTTCGAGCCCCCCTCCCTGTGTTTTATTGGGAATTAATTCTGGGGTTGTAATTTTGTTAGATGGAGTTGCTTTGGACCTTGGGGAGTTTGTTTTAATGTTCAGTTCTTTACATTAGGCAGGAGATACAGCGGATAGATATTGCCTGTGTGTGTTTTTCCTGATAGAGCTGTCTCGTGTGTACGTGTTGCTGTCACACTGAGTCAGGGGGAGTAGGGGAGACACAGCTCTCATGGTTTTCGTGTCTCTTGTTAAAAATTTTTGTTCAGGATTTCCTACAAGATGTGGCTACAAAAACAGTTCCAGACCCCCTCCACATCTCCCACTTGCTCCCTCCCTCTCCCAGAACAGAAATCTGCTTTTAATTTAAATATAAGCAGCAATACACTCGAGTCCTCCGGGTCCTAAAGTCCTTTATTTTAAAAGCAGATAGCAAATATGGAACCCGAATGCAGAAAAACAAACAAAAAACTATCCATATTTAAAACACAGTAGGGTGACCACATATTAGTGTTTCTGGGGCTGTCTTTGTAAATGTCCCTTTTTTTGGCTGAGTATTTAAAAATAATGCCTTAAACTTCATGTTCAGATTTTTTTATTTTCTTTTTTTCTGAAAAATTACAATTATCAATATAATATAATATAATATAATATAATATAATATAATATAATATAATATAATATAATATAATATAATATAATATAATATAATATAATTATTAGGTGTAAATGTGTGGTATCATTTACTGTTATTGGTTAATTTTTGCAGGCAATATCCAGTCATTTAAATAGGATCCAGTCATTTAAATGTGATTGAGAATTTCATATGTAGGTGAAAGATTTCCCTACGCATATTTAGCAACAGGTTCAAGTTGTTCACATGGATTTGTGGCAGTAACCAACAGAAAGCTGACTGGTTTGAATGTGAAGGAGTATAAGAGGCCCTCGAGGAGTGACAGGGGAGTTTGTGAATATCCAGAAGATGTGAGTGTGAATAATGAAGAGGACAGTATGGAACTGGGCGATGCTAAAGTGACAAGTGGGCTGTGTGTTGAAAAGCAGGCAAAGGTTGTGTGTTAGTTGAGTTCCTCTTGATTTGTGTCAGTTGTGTTGTTGGGGGTGGGTGAGTACAACAGAGCCTTTAGAGGGTATCGTATTTTACACCCACCATCAAACTCGACCTCTCCTAATGATATTGACTTGATACGTGTCCTCTTACATCCTTGTCCTTGTGAAACATTCATAACATCAAGGCCTTCAGAGGTTACAGCTACCGAGATGTACAGTGACATCTTCAATATTTTGAGCACTAAATCACGCATGTATGGGGAGCATTCTTTGATATGTTAAACCAGCAAACCACCCGTCAGAGGAGATGAAAAAGGCCACAGTCTTGTAGTGTTGTACACACACTGTCTCATGGGAAGCAAATGAGCGCCTTGGCCTCAGACTCGCTCACACCACATCATTTATCTTGTCCTGTGGAGTGTAATCATTGGAGTGCTGCGCAGTTGCTCGGGAGGTCTGTGTCCGGGGAACCCCCCAGGGGGGCTCCCGCCTCGGAGCTGTCCTCACTGGTGGATATGCTGACCTGGAAGAGAGCCGAGGCATTGTGGCAGTCTTCAGTCTCTGTGAAATAATACATTATATTAATATAATACGATACGATACATTACATTACATTACAATACATTATATTATACAAGCTTACAAAGAAATAGAACTGTTACCATTGGTAACTAACTGAAATAAATTTTAAACTACTAAAAATTTAGCTAAATAAAAACTGAAAATATAAAAATAATTTTAATAAATACTATAATAGTATATAAATACTTAAATAACACTGATAGTATGGTGGTATGCTATTCTGAATTGGTGGCATGCTAACCAAGACTGATTGAAAAGAAAAGAATGTTCCTTTTTCATAATATTGTATGTATTATTTACATTTAAAAATATATATATGTATACATATTGATGATAACTGATACATATTGATGATTATAAAAAAATGGAATAATTTTGAGGTTCATGCTAATGGATGGGATGCTAAAGAATAACTTTCTCTAGGACTGTGACTGAAGTCGCCCCCTATACCCTTATATAGTGCACTATTTGAAAGTCATTGAATAGCCATTTGTACTGATGTCCTCAATAATGTATGTACAACCAATGCACATAGCTAGCTGCTAGAGAATACCCATGCACCGTGAACATTGTGCTGAATGAATTCCTGCATCTTGCAGCAAAAGATGCCACACTTCTGCCACACTCAGTGTCTGAATTTACTCATTTATTTTCATGCACTCATTCAGTGGACTATATTAGTGTAGTAATGTAGGGAATGAAGGGAACAGCCTATGTATTCTATATTGCTCTGACTAAGACCAGACTAATCGTTAATGGAATTGGTTGTCAGTTACTTTCATGATCAGTTATCAGATTTATTGATTTGTAGTAGCAGGCCTACCTCACATGCCTAAAGATACAAGATATTTACAGCTTGCCATGCACATAAAAAGAGAGAAAATCTGCAAATCAGATTCAGACCATGTGATTCAGACTCCCTCTCCAGCAATATAAATCCCACAAAGACAAACGGATGGCTGAGCAGATTTTCAAGTGTCTAGAGCTTAAGATGACTTGCTAAATAAATCATTTTCTCTTTAGTGTTCATTACTTCCATTTAATTGCTACTCTCATTGTGTTTAGTGGTTAGGAGGTGCTGTGGGCTTTTTAGAATAATGATGGCTCATAGGAGGCTTGCTCTTAATAGTCGTGGGCAACATTGTGGTAAACAATAATCATATCACCTATTTTCACTATGTTTTTTTTTTGTACATGATAGTTGATAAAGTGCACAGTTAATAACTTGCTGAAAGTGCAGTGAAGAACAAGTGCTTGTACAAAGCATGTTTGTGAATTATTTAGCTAACAGCCAGTTCCCTTTAGGAGATCTGGACACACAATGAGCAGGACAGTAGATTATGCACTTGGCAGAGTCTTTAGACATTGCATTAGGCATATGGTGTTCTTTTTTTTTTTTTTTTTTTTTTTTTTTTTTTTTGTGGGGTGAAGTATGGGGGATGGGTTTTATAATGAATCTTTGTTTAATTTGTAAAAGCATTTTTTTTTTTATTTGTATTTAATTTTTTTTTTTTCATTTTACTTTAAATATTTCATTTTATTTAATTTTTATTTTATTCAAGTGTTTACATTCTTTTTTTTTCAGAGGGTTGGAGGGAGTATGGGAGTGGGGTTTAAAACTCTTTAAATTCTCAAATTTTTAAAACCTTTTTTTTTTTAATATTCAATTTTGTATTTTGTATTTTATTCAAGTGTTTCCTTTTTTATTTTTAGAGGGTTTAGGGGTAGTTTGTGGGAGGGGTTTAAAAGTATTTTTTAAGTTTAAATGTGTTTTATATTTATTTTTTATTTTAAATATTTTATTTTATTATTTTATTCAAGTCTTATTAAAACCCTTCATTCTCAGATATACCCGCACACTGTGAGCTCATCTGACCTGATGGGAAGTCATTTATGTAATGATAAGTGCTCACAAAAGATCCCAGCTTTCAGAGGAGAATATCCTCCTGAACGGCGGCCAATTACCATGCATCAGCTGCCTAGAATTCCTGGTCTTCCCTCTTTATCTTTTTTTCTTTCTCTTTCCCTAACCATATTTATGTTTTAAGCCAATTTGACTGTTCTGGTTGTGCATGGACAGCAAACGGCACCTAGGAGAAATATTATAGTGTAAAAAACCTAACAAACCTCAGTTTTAAAAGTCAGGTAGTGCCTCAAAATAAGTAGGAACACTCAGAATATCAGTGCAGTAACTTTTTAAACATGATTTTGTTTCCCGACAGCCTGATTTAAAGCTATGCACCCTGACTCAATTGAAGTAGTGTTACAGTATAGGAAGACTGATTGGAGCTTGCAATTTCACAAGTGTTTTTCAGTTTTGTGCAATATGCATGAGACTGTCAGTGAACAGACTGTAGGCGCTCTATGGGCGTGCCATCAGAGACTGTGACTACACAACAATGGATAGATTTTGGACAAAAACAGCTCAGCTGGTAGGTCAGTGGCAGCATGAAGCCTGTGACCAATATAGTTATTATGTGTACATTAACTAAATATCATTCTCATTCAGTTCTTGCTCAGTTTCACCTCCCTCTCTTTGTTTTTTTAAACAGTCTTTAAAACCTTGTGGTGTGCTCTTATGTTCCCCAGCCAGAGTTGTCATGGAGATGACAATTTTCTATTTTTTAAAACTGCTTCTTACCTCTGGTTTTATTCTCTCTCTCTCTCTCTCTCTCTCTCTCTCTCTCTCTCTCTCTCTCTCTCACTCCCCCCCCCCCCCCCCCCCCTCTCTCTCTCTCTCTCTCTCTCTCGAGCTTCTCTTTCTTTGCTTTTTTTTCTACCTTTTATGATTTCGTTCTTCTGTGTGTTGGTTGCCATGGTTTCCCTCACAGAGTGTAGTTGAGGTGTGCAAGCCCGCCCATGCCTTTATTTTTATTGTGTTGTCAATCAGCCTGACATCTCTATTGACAATCTCCGTTTGAGAAATCACCAGGAAAAAATCTTGGCTTGAGCAATTCATACAAATAACGGCCATGTATATCTCTGGACTGTTTCACTCTCAAGACTTTTATAGCATTTATAGCCTGCATTAGACAGTATTCTGCTTGTTCTTTGTTTCAGATGTGTAGTTCCTTTACTTTTGGTAAGCCAAAAATAATTTATTTTCCTTTTTTTTAATTTATCTTTTTCATCTCCCATTTCTCTATCTATGTGTGTCTGTGAAAAAAAGTAAAATAATAGTAAAATCATTAATTCAGTTCATTGAATGCTTATTTATTTATTTGTTTATACTACCATTCAACATTTTAGGGTCAGATAATTGTAAAATGAAATTAATACTTTTATTTAGGATGGGTGCACTAAATTGATCAAAAGTGAAACTAAATATTTCTTTTTTTTTTATTCATCAGAGAATCCTGGAAAAAAAATGAAACGAAAAAAAAATTGTATGGTTTTGACAAAAATATTAAGCACCACAAATGTTTTTAACATGAATAATAATAATAAAGTTAAAATGATTTCTGAAGGATCATGTGACACTGAAGACTAGAGTAATGGCTGCTAAAAAAATTCAGCTTTGCCATCACAGGAATAAACAACATATAATATCATACTATGTGTTGTTTATTCCTGTGATGGCAAAGCTGACTTTTATATATTATTAATATTAATACTATTAATATGAATTAAATATAAAACAGTTATTTTAAATTGTTTAAAAAAATCCCAATTTGATTGTTTTCACTGTATTTTTGATCAAATAAATACAGCCTTGCTGAACATAAGAGAAAAAAAATATAAAAAAATCTTACTGACCACAAACCTTTAAATAGTTATATGAATGTCAACAGGTTTACAGTTTGTTAAAACTTTGTTGATTTGTACACTAGAGACATCATAATTTTCAATTATGTGAAAATTACAAACTTGGGTGCAAAATTGGACCTGCCACTGGAAAGCCAAATATTGTTTATGTCATGCAAATTTTTGTCTGTCTTTGAATGATCAGCGGGGTTAAAGATGAAACTTTTTGAACTTTGAGCACCCATAGGTGACACTTCGTTCAGAATTCAGTGCAGCGTTGACATGACTCATGCGAAAGAAACTTTAGCCACATTCACAATCCCAGTATCTCTAATAAAAAAAACAGAAAAGGTTGACTTCTTTTCAGGAGCTCTCCCATTTACTTCTCTCTTATTGATTTTTCAGTCAAGGACTGAAATTCATGCTGTATATCTTTTCTTTGAGATCTATGCAGAATGGATTTTCCCAGTGAATGGCGCACTTGTCTTTGACTTCCTTTGCTTTTGTGACACATTAAGGCAGAAGAAAGTCTGAGAGCACGGACAGGTGCTAATGTGACCTATGAGACAGTGAGATGATGACAGGTGAAGACAATACCACACAGACACACCACAGAGCACTATTATCCAGTCTGACAGGAAGTCAGTTGCATGTGTCCAGGTGAAGTTAAGGTTGTGAGCATTTTTGATGGAGAGACCCTAAATCATTGTATAATGTTTTTGCGAGTCCATGGTGGAGAGGTTTCAGTTCTCATCCATGTGTGTACACACAGTTAAATGTCCCAGAATCCCACTGCAATGGAAGATGAAAAGCTGTGTGTGTTCGTACTTTTCCCACTCCCATTTATTGAATGGGAGCAGTGACAATACAGGTTGTGGCAGCAGATGCCTCAGCATAAATTTCACTCTGATGAAGAAAAGATTAAAGCTCCCGGGAGGAGATACATGTTTAAGAGAGAAGGATGAATAAATGCACAGCAGTTTCCTATAGTAATTTGCATGGATAATAGACTCAAAATAGATTGAACAGTTTAAAAACAACAAACACTTCTCATTGACAATTGGTAATGTATGCAGGATCACGTCGCGGATGTGCTCTTTCCCGCTTCTTTTTCAGCAAAGAATTTATCTCTTCAAAAGCAGAATATGATCCTGTGTAAATAAGTGCAGATGGATTTTTTAAATGCTAATTTTTTACATTATGCTAATGGTAAAATGGAAAAAATGTGTTAAATGAACATGGTAAAAATGTGTTCAATTAAACTAAAAGCACTGCAATCTTATTTGTAGCTGAAAACATAACCAAAGTCACCAAAATATTTAATAAACACATAGTTGAGGCAAAGTATTTGTTGAATTTTATGAATGGCATGTGATTTCAAATGCTCAAAAGTCATAACCTCTTTATAACATTATGAAGGCATGTTACTCTGATTACACAGATACTGTCTGAAAAAAGCTGTTGCGATGACTATTCCAACATTGGAGTAAAAATAAGATGAGTAATTGTGAAATAAATGTTACGAAATTAATCGCAACTGTGAAGGATAAAGTCTTAAATATGAAGAAAATTGTTGCTTAGGTGAGATATATGAAGTCACAGTGCTGCGGTTATGAGAATTTTTTTTTTTTTTTTTTATGGACACTATCTCTTTCAGTTTGGCTTTATATCTCACAGTTGAGACTTTAAGTCACAGTTGTGAGATATAAAGTTGCAAGTCACTTTTTTTGTGACAGACAGGGGCATCCATAGAAATCCATCTCAGCAGTTCTCAGCTTTTTCACTCTGAGGGGAGAAACTAGTGTTTTTAGCCAGGGGCCAAACCTCTAGCACTGTTATCTAGCAGAGGGACGTCTGTGTATGTTAGTGTGTGCAAGTGACAGCAACACAAAGGGAGCACTGACAGTGTGTTTGACTTTTATGTTTAGAGTTTATACCATGTCTCCATATTGTGTCCTTTGAAAGCTCGGAATGGTCTGAGTGTTTACACCATCTGCCCTTTTCATTTAAAGTTTTTAAACCCTCTCATCTTGCTGAATTCACAGTATCAATCTTGCCACATGAGAACTTTTCTACACCAACAGTGCCCCTTCTTGTATAATTCATCTGTATAAATAAAGAATTACTGTATACTCAAGGAAGCTGTGCATCTATGTTAATGTCATTTATTATTGTACTTTTTCTCTGGTGCATTATTGTTTAGGGTCCTTTGGTCACCTGTAATTATTTTTTAAATAATGAAGAAATATGTTGGCTGTCATAGGTGAGCCATTTCTGTCTGATATAATGGAGTATGTATGTAAAAGCACTTTGGTTCACTAAGTAGGCCACTGGGATTGGGGGATCTTTACACTTTGCTTTCATGCGCCCTGACATACACCACCATCAGGAAAGATGTATGCACAAGCAGATGAGCCCGGCTAACCTACGATTCTCAGCCACCCGCAGATGTTGGAAATTTCTGGATTCAGCAAAAGCACAGCGACAACGCTATTCATCACAGGCTTATGAAAGTGGGACAGCGTCTCCTCCTCTCTTTATACTTCTTACTTGGTTCATCTCTCCACATTCACTGCTTGATTGCTCGTGTAGGATGAGTCAAACCCCTGTGTAAGTTTGCTGAAGGCAGAGAAAGTGTGTTTCATTAAGTGTCAGGTTTGTTTATTTTATTTACTGCCGCTAATGTTGCTCTCAGGAGGGTGGATGTCTAGAGGTGGACATTCTGTCAAGTTAGCTATTTATAATCAGAGAGGGATGCTAATTGCAACACACTGTACTTGAACTGTAATTTGACATATCCTAGTGAAATAGGAAGTTCAGTGGGGAAAAAGATTTTTTCAGTTGGTATTTGATTGGATTGTGAAAGGTGGCCATTACATTGCTATAGATGGATAGCTATGGAGTTATTGTGTTTTTTTTATTATTATTGTCCAATAGCCTGCTCGGCCTAGGTGATGTCATCAGAAAAGTAGGAAAGAAAGTTTAGACGAAGAGAAAGTTATTACTGTAAATTCACTCCTCAGGCCATCCAAGGTGTAGAGTTTGTTTTGTCATCTGATCAGATTTGGATACATTTTGCAAATTACTTGTTTACTAGTGGATATTTTGCAGTGAATGTGTGAAAACAAACAAACAAACAAACAAAAAAAAACAGTCCAGTCCATCAAGTTTTGTCTTATGATTTGAAAAACCACACGTTTGTGAGAAACACATCCATCATTACTGCATTTTAACTCCAAATCATCACTTCTGGCTGAATTATGAGTCCATAATCCATAATAAATCATTGGAAAAAGTCCATCCCCTGTTTTTCTCTCATGTCAAAATCCATTTTTGCACTGTTTTCACTTGTAAACGGTGCTTGAGCTGTGCATATTTCTCTCCTGATTCAAACGAGATTAGTTTTTTTTTTACTGGAGAAAGCAATATTATGAAAAGAGTTTGAATGAAATGCCTTTTTTATTATTTTGTACTGTTCTCTGAGGTTCACTTATAATGTTATCAAGATTTTTACATCAAAAAACATCATGACCCCACTCATTGAAACGCTCTGCTATGATTGGCTAACAGCTGTGTATGTTTGACAGCCTATACACCCTTCATAGATGTACGCTGCTGTGATTAGGTTAAAAACACATAAATACTCAGTACATATCAAACGATCTGTAATTACAGACAAAGAAATAATGACCACATAATAAAAAATAGTCCATAGTCTTTTAAGTTCAGTTTTTATTTTTATTCTTTTTGGAATTGTTGCTTGTTTTTGTGCGTTTTTTGTGTAAAATGAAGTGAACAAAGGATCAAGTTCTTACTGACGTGGTTCGGAATTTCATAAAAACAAAAGTTCACCCACTCTTTCCTAATGTTAGGATCAGAAGGAAGACACTGCACAGCGTTGTCTTGTCTTCGGAGCCATTTTTATTTACCCACTACATGCACAATCCGGTGGGCAGGGCTAAACAGGCAGTGATGTAGAAGCAGGCGTTGATCTTCTTCTGCAGAGGCGGGGTTTAGCCACACTATTACGTCATAAAGTGGCACATACCACAACCTGTCGTTTTGGCAGATTGGCATCAATATAAGCTGTTTTTAGACTAATGGGGAAAGTTTTGAGTTCTAAAAACTACAGGATGTTTTTATAGTTCAATGACCTCTTATACAGGTGCATCTCAATAAAGTTCTGAAAAAGTTCATTTATTTCAGTAATTCAACTCAAATTGTGAAACTCGTGTATTAAAAAAATTCAATGCACACAGACTGAAGTAGATTAAGTATTTAGTTATTTTAATTATGATGATTATGGCTCACATTTAACAAAAACCCACCAATTCACTATCTCAACAAATTAGAATACTTCATAAGACCAATAAAAAAACAAAACAAACATTTTTAGTGAATTGTTGGCCTTCTGGAAAGTATGTTCATTTACTGTACATGTACTCAATACTTGGTAGGGGCTCCTTTTGGTTTAATTACTGCCTCAAAGTGGCGTGGCATGGAGGTGATCAGTTTGTGGCACTGCTGAGGTGGTATGGAAGTCCAGGTTTCTTTGTCAGTGGCCTTCAGCTCATCTGCATTTTTTGGTCTCTTGTTTCTCATTTTCCTCTTGACAGTACCACATAGATTCTCTATGGGGTTCAGGTCTGGTGAGTTTGCTGGCCAGTCAAGCACACCAACACCATGGTCATTTAACCAACTTTTGGTGCTTTTGGCAGTGTGGGCAGGTGCCAAATCCTGTTGGAAAATGAAATCAGTATCTTCAAAAAGCTGGTCAGCAGAAGGAAGCATGAAGTGCTCCAAAATGACTTGGTAAACGGGTGCAGTGACTTTGGTTTTCAAAAAACACAATGGACCAACACCAGCAGATGACATTGCACCCCAAATCATCACATACTGTGGAAACTTAACACTGGACTTCAAGCAACTTGGGCTATGAGCTACTCCACCCTTCCTCCAGACTCTAGGACCTTGGTTTCCAAATGAAATACAAAACTTGCTCTCATCTGAAAAGAGAACTTTGGACCACTGGGCAACAGTCCAGTTCTTCTTCTCCTTAGCCCAGGTAAGATGCCTCTGACATTGTCTGTGGTTCAGGAGTGGCTTAAGAAGAGGAATGTGACAACTGTAGCCAAATTCCTTGACACGTCTGTGTGTGGTGGCTCTTGATGCCTTGACCCCAGCCTCAGTCCATTCCTTGTGAAGTTCACTCAAATTCTTTAATCGATTTTGCTTGACAATCCTCATAAGGCTGCGGTTCTCTCGGTTGGTTGTGCATCTTTTTCTTCCACACTTTTTCCTTCCACTCAACTTTCTGTTAACATGCTTGGATACAGCACTCTGTGAAAAGCCAGCTTTTTTGGCAATAAGTGTTTGTGGCTTACCCTTCTTGTGAAGGGTGTCAATGATTGTCTTCTGGACAACTGTCAGATCAGCAGTCTTCCCCATGATTGTTAGTGAACCAAACCGAGAGACCAATTTGAAGGCTCAGGAAACCTTTGCAGGTGTTTTGAGTTGATTAGCTGATTGACATGTCACCATATTCTAATTTGTTGAGATAGGGAATTGGCGGGTTTTTGTTAAATGTGAGCCAAAATCATCACAATTAAAGAAAACAAAGACTTAAACTACTTCAGTCTGTGTGCATTGAATTTATTTAATACACAAGTTTCACAATTTGAGTTGAATTACTGAAATAAATTAACTTTTCCACGACATTCTAATTTATTGAGATGCACCTGTATGTCAAAAGATCAAAGGAATTTTGATTTCTCAGTTCATGATCCCTTTAAAAACATCTTGATGGATTTGTCTATTAAAAACATGCATATTTTTGCTTCAAGGTGTTAAGTTATTGACTGGCATTGTGTGGATTACTTGTATCAGCTTATGTTATCATAAAATTTTCATTTTGGGGTGATTTATTCCTTTACATAGTGTCAAGTTTGATTCTATGTTAATTTTTTATGTTGGTAACAAGAACAGAAAGCATTAGTAATGTATTTTATAATTTTTTAATGGTTTTAATAGTTTTTTTTTTTTTAAAATTTGATTACATTTTAATTGCAATTAAAAGCACTCATTTCATTTTATGTACATTTTGATGAATTTTAAAACTTAATTATTAAGAGCTTACCAAAAATCTGAAAAAGAATGAAGTTATTAATATTAATTAGTGATTAAGGAGAAGCATCAGTGAGCATTTGGAGCAGATTTTTAATGTTGCTCCTGTAATCTATGCTTTGGTACGTAGACAAGGGACTTTAATGTTACAATCAGCCTTTACTTGGCTGTATGTCCAGTAAGTACTTTCCTGCATATCACTGGCATGAGAGAGCGGTGACTGTTATCCTCAATACTGCCTCCAAACAATAAACAAAAGAATAAGTGACATTTTGGACTCCAGGGGAAGATGTTAATGTCTGGCGAGTCTGATCTTTCGCCTGCACCTCTCCGGAGACATTTACTTTCTCCTCTCTCACTGCAATTTCTCTTCCATTTATTCCTTCCCAGCAGGATTCAGTTGTTTCCTCTGTCTTTTGCACACAAATCTACATGACTGAAGCTCCTACATTTCAAATAACAAACAGAAGAACTGAATTTATGTAGTGTTACTATTATCATTCGAATCCACATGTTGAGCTCACAGTCTAGTAAAGCTTCTGTTATTTATTACAAATACACATTGTTCACCACTGTGGCTATGGACAGGATGATATTTGGACAATGCAGGCTTTTTTCATTTGTTTTGGATGAAAGACACATGTGATTAATGAGATTAGCCACAGATCGTGTTTAGGAGTATTTTAGGACCCTTGTTTTTCCTCCCAGCTCCCTACCATAGCTGCCAAAACATTCTGAGATCAAGTTTTGATATGAGGAAATACCTTCTGCTAGAATGGCGACCAGAACATTCCCCTGATAAAAGCACTGATCTGAAAAAGAAAAAAGAGAAGGGATCTGATTGGATGGTGAGCCGAAATTTAAATAAGTATCACTGAACTAGCTTTTGGCCTTGGTGCAAGAACAACAGCTCATTTTGGTGTTTCCTTGGCCGGAGGTCAAAAGCAAAGTAATAGGATCTAATCGCTCCGTTTCAGTCCCGTTTTGATGACCTACCTCTCTATGCTTGAAGAAAAATGGCATCGTTCTCAGTGTTGACTGCTCTTGCAAAACTACAACATGTGCAAAAAGCACAAAAAACCTTTTTGAGAACACTGGCAATATAACCGTTTAGCTTTTAATCAAAGCTCATGGTGAAGCATGAGTTGCTTTGAAAACGTGAAAAATGAAAGATTACAGTATGTCTCTGCTGTTGTTTTTTTATTGCCAGGTACATAATCTGTGTAATAAAATTCACGCAGGGCTTGAAATTGCACTGCTTCCATGCCGTTAGGAAATGATATTCATCTGTGCACCATATATGATGAAGTTGCCAATAAACCCATCATTTAGCATTTATGTGCACTGCAGGAATTTGTATTGAGCATCAAACTTGTGTAACATACTAATTAATGCTTCCCAATAATGGACAATAAAATCTACTACTTAACTGTTCTATCTAGCTGTTGACCAAGATGGTGTGCAAAGAGGAGATCCTCTTCACTTCAAGGCTAGAGGTTGAGCTTTTCCTGTAAACATCAACATCCTCTTTTGACTGTCGAATGGACATCCTCTCGTCACTCATGAATAGTTTGCTCAAAACCCTTATTTCCTTGTAGAGGGTAGACTTTTTTGTCTTTAATATTCCTTTGCTGAAAAAGTTGAGCTTATTTTCAAAGAAAGCAGTATTTAAATATGCGTAATTAAATGAAGAGTTCATAAAATAAGTTTTGTCATTAATTACTCATCTCCATGTCATTCTAAATGTTTATGACTCCTTATTTCCTCAGTGGAACACTAAAAGAGAAATTATGACGGTTGTAACTAGATGAAAAAGAGCAACGAAACTGACAGAGGCATAGGTAGGGATGGGTACCGAGAACCGGTACGTAATTGGGTCGATACCAGAATACCGATAAGCTTCAGGACAAACGATACTGTTATCGATACTTGCGTGTTTTATCTCCATATAATTCAATGTTAATGGCTAATTAAAAGCTGCTGCTTGTCATTTCCCTTCACTGAATGATGTGGCCAACGTTTGCTCGATTTGCGTGTGATATCCATGGCACACGTGCTGTGTGTGTTTGCATGCAATCAGTCATCGCGGCAAGAGTGAAACATTAGAAAATGTGGGCTCACATTACAAAATTAAGCGACAAGTGTCAGATGAAATTTGTGCAGTAGAGTAATAGTGAACAAAGGAGGAAACACTAGTAATATAATGAAACATTTACTAACAAAACACAACATCTACTTCAAGCAATGCGCACTGTATTATGTCTCGCAGCTCCAGCCCCAACTGAAACTTGTGAGACACATTCACATCAAATGTTGATTTGGTAGAGTTACACTCAGGAAACGTATTCGCAATCACAAAAGTATGTTATTTCCGCATGCTTTAAAGCCTTGCCGATTATCCGTTTCATTTGCGTGCTGTTCTAACATGTGCTTATTCAGAGCACATACACCTGAAGCGACCATACACTAAAAGGCTGGTCAGGCAGCACCTTATTACTTAGTTATCGTCTGAATGTGCTAATACTGTCAAAAACACACTATATTTACATATAAACACAGTTAATGTCTAAAGTGAAAGTAAACAGTTGAGAGAAAACAGATGCGTGCAGCTCTTAAAGGGACCGTACTAAACATTCTGCCGCTTATCTTTAAATGGACAGTTCACCCAAAAATTTTTATTCTGTCATTATTTCCTCAGTCATGTTGTATTAAAACGTATTAATTTTTAGTTATTCTTGTGCTGAACACAAAAGAAGATATTTTGAAGAATGTGGGTAACCAAACAGTTGCTGGTCCCCACTGACTTTAATAGTAGGGGAAAAAAACAGCAACTGTTTAGTTTCCCACATTCTTTAAAATAACTTTATATTCAACAGAAGAAAGAAACTCATTCAGGTTTAAAACAACTTGAGAGCGAGTAAATGATGATAAAATTTTCATTTTTGGGGGAATTTAATGGTAATAAAATAAAACACAAAGAGAAAAATAACTTATTGCTCTTGACTGAAGAACTTTAATACAGTTGCTAAAGTTCAGCAGTAATAATAAAATAACTTTTTAAAATTTTTAACTAATTTTAAATTTATATTTTTTTGATCATATTTTTTTTGATATAAGTATTGTTGATTATTGGTATAGTTTTGGTTTGTATTTGTATGGTTAAAATGTATAATTTCAGATGTCAAAAAGGATGAGAAAATACCATAAAAGTTCTATATATGTCTCAAGCCCTTTATTCCAAATCTTCTGAAGTCTACTGAGAGCTTTATGTGAAAACACTCAAATTTAAGCTGTTATTCACTGAAAATATTCATTCATTCATTCATTCATTCATTCAGGGTTGCATTTTCCAAAAGCATCATTAGCCAATAAGGGTCATATGCTTTGTCTCTGTCAACAGAGTTCAACGGTCCGGTGTTTCCTCAAAGATTCCTCAAGTCATTTTTGTTATTATTATTATTATTTTTTTAATCTAACATTAATTTTATCTCAAACCAATGAATTAATGAAGGTTATCACCCCACCACTTGGGTAACATCATTAAGAGCAGTTACATATTGTTGAATCAACATGGTTTGAATGACGGATGTGCAAAAAAAGTTACTATGGTTTCAGGAAACAGGTGTGACTAGCTAGTTGATATCTTTCAAAATGCATTGTGTAGTTGTAGTTAAGCAGCGAGTTATGATATCAGAAACATACCACTGACTGGTTTTGTGGACTAGTTCGACTGATTCAGTGAAAAGATCTTGCTAAAAATAATTATTAATTCATCATTCATCACTGCTTCTCTTATGAGCACTCTAGGAGATTTAGGGGGTGTATGTCTACTGTATTTCAGTAAATAACTTTGAATTTCAGTCTCATAAATCTATTGACTGAGTCCAGAAGACTTGGAATGTAGAGTGTGGACCACTTCCGTTTTGAAGCTTAAAAGCTCTAGTTGTTGATTGGTATGAGCTGAATAGGTTTTTATTTATTATTATTATTTTTTTTTTCATTTAATTAGTCACACTATGGCTTGCACACCTTTGGTCTGCTCATAGTTTCTAAATGTCAGTCGTTGTGTGTAGATTCAGTGTTTTTAGTCAAATTAAGGCTCAGTAGAAAGCTTCCTCAGGCAGGTGGTGCGGTAAACCAGCAGTGTGCCGCGTGTTTGTAAGTTTAAGTGTCGTTAGATTGATTCATGTGTGGTGTGGTGTGGTAAGAATTAGTTGTGTGGATTTAACACATCCGAAGTGCACACACACAGAGCAGTGAACACACACACACACACTGTGAACACACACCCGGAGCAGTGGGCAGCCATTTATGCTACGGCGCCCGGGGAGCAGTTGGGGGTTCGATGCCTTGCTCAAGGGCACCTAAGTCATGGTATTGAAGGACACTGGAATTTCACCCAACTTTCCTCCCACCAATCGATTCCTTTAGCAGTCAGTCATGAGGGACCGTAAGCGAGCAGCACTGTGGCACACATACTGCCGCTTTGCTCTATTCTATTGATGTGTCCCACTTTCACACTTTGGAAAAGATCAATGTGCTGCCTATTGCTTCACTGTAAGCCCTGTCTTTCCTAGGTTTTTCTTTTCTTTTTTTTCCCTAGTTTGTTTTGTTTTATTACACATTTATGGTATGACTTGCTGTCTCACTCTCTCTCCCAGGCTTTTCCGCTCTTGGTTCTACGGCAGAGGCATGGGAACCAAGTGGGGAAGCCTGTGAATTATTGTTTGTTTTTGTATGTCAGTATAGATAGTAATGCCTCCCTCGGTTGGACAGCCTTAGCGCAGAAAATGATGGATGGATTAGATCATATATGCTTTATTGACTGACACGGTCCTCTTTTAGCTTCATCACTGCTAGCAGAAAACCAAATAGTCCTTTTTGCTGTAGTACTGCAAAGCCAGAAGAGAGCAATGAGTGTTTAAGAGTTGCTGTTTGTACACACAGTGGCGAAGAGTGGAGAGTCTTATTTCCGTGTTTTTTTTATTGATGTCCATGATGTTGTATGATGGTAGCCATGAGAACGGTCCCAGGCTGTGCTCTCTGGAGATCGACTATGTAACGATTCTGTCTCTTTGCCCCTAGGGGGCTTGTCCGGTATGCGGCCTTGACTGCTGTTTCTCCACCACTGTGGGACTTTGACCATTTTTCTTTTATTTATCTATTTATGCACTTCTGTCTTCCTTTGAAAAGCAAATCTAAACAGCGTAGGAGGGTTGGGATTATGGTGTGGATGATGATGGCTCTAGAGTTGGCATTTGCAGTCACTGGAGGCTCTAGAGATGTATGATATATCAGCACCATATTCGTTGTTGGCCGATATTAGAGGTTTATCTTATTTATTTATTCTTATCCTTTGATATTGGATATCATGCTCTTTTTTACTTGTAGATTATCTTAATACCTTTGTCATCATTTAACAAATTGTGAAATGTAATCTTTAGGAAATCTTAAAATTAACATCCAAAGTTCATACTGTATATGTACTGTAGCAGTTAGTGATATTGGTAACTTATTACAATAAGTTTCCATTAGTTAACATTAGTTTATGTATTAATTAACACAAACAAACAATGAACAATACATTTATTACAGTAATCATTTATCTTTGTTAATGTTAGTTAATAAAAATACGGTCATTCATTCTTAGTTCATGCTAATTCACAGGGCATTTACTAATGTTAACAACTTTTTTATAATGCATTACTAAATGTTGATATTAACAAGAACTAAGATTAATAAATGCTGTAGAAGTATTGTTTATTCATAGTTCATGTTAACTAAAGTAGTTAACTAATGATAACTAATTAACCCTATTGTAAATTTTTACTGAGATGTCAATATGAACTCAAATATTTACCATTCTTCTAAGACCATATAATGTTAACTGTGCTATCCACATTAATTTCATTGCTCTATACTCTTAAGGAGGTCACACAACGGACAAGAAGTGCAGCACCGTGTCGCACTGTGTCTAGAACAATTCATGCAACAAGTATGAAACATGACATAGCTGGGCGCCGCGGACAGACATCGACCGGCACTGCCGGTGTGCGACCACCTTTGCTGAATGTCAATAATTAACTAATTTGTGTCTATTTGTATTCGTCCTGCAGTAATGGGTAACTTAGACAAAGTTTACATGTGCAGTACATCAAACATAACTGAGATCGCCACTAAAGGGTTAGTTCCCCATAAAATGATTATTTCGTCATCATTTGTTAACACTCATGTTGTTCCAAACCTTCATGACTTTCTTTCTTCAGTAGAACAGAAAAGGAGATGTGCAGAATGTTTGGGGCAGACAGTCTCAGTCACCATTCACTTTCATTGCATCTTTTTTTTTTCCCAAACGGTGAAAGACTGTCATTCTGCCTAATATCATCTTTCAATGTTCCATGTTCCAAGAATGGCATAAAGGTTTAGAACAACATGAGGGTGAATGAGTGACCAAAATTGAATTATCCATTCAGATCTCCATATCTTTGAAAGCGCAACTCCTGAACTCTCCCTTTAAGAGCATTTGAGTCGCAGTCCTTTTGCCCACAGTGCTCAGCTAAAACAAGAGTCTCGCTCAAGCTGACGTCACTGTTGCTAAAACGCTTTCGTCTGGTACTGTAACATCTTTGTAAGGTTAGAGGTCACTGTTTAACTGCTCTCCAGAGGATTCTCAGCATATTCCAAGACTTTTCCATATGTCAACCCCCCCCCCCCCCCCCAAACAGCAGAGATGGTTCACTGTCCCAGGATCACTTAATCAATCAAACTCTCATCCTGATCTGTCCCTCTCCACCTCTTCTGCCTTTTTGCTTTTTTGTCTTCCTGTACTCATCGTTTGTGTTTGTCACATGGGTTTATCTTTAGGACCGTTTTATTCTTTAAAGCGATTGTTTCTCAGGGTGACATCTGCAAAATAACATTTGCATTGCTCCTCTGTGATAAAACTCAGGAACAGTTTGGTTATTTATGGGTAAGACAACTGCCTTTTACAACTTCACTTGAAACTGATGATGGTTTACAAAAATATACCATTAATTCACTAATATTGCTTTGGTCAAAAACAGCTAACGCCAGACAGGTTAAAATTTTGGCATCCTCGTTTTGTGTTTACAGCTGCAAGACGGCAAAAGATTGGCATGGTTATGGCTATGTAAACCACAACAGTTTGAGGAGTGACTCAGGAATGATAATTTAGAGAATTCATGCTTGTATTCGTAGTGTATGTGTTAATAGTTCATTTTAGTTCTCAGTTCTTTAAAACAAGCATCCCTTAAATCAAATACCTAAATATAGCTGCAAAAGTGCCTGATAGCAACCCTACACTCAATTCTTTTTTTCAAAAACAATGATGTTTCTGATTTACAGACCTGTAAATGTGGAGATTTCATCAGATAAAACAGTATCAATGCAAATTTTCAGAATTACTGTCTTTTCTTGGTCATTTTTGCATTTAATTTTAATTAACAAGGTGATTTTTATTGTGTATGAATTCTCCAAGTTCTCACAGGTGTCCTGTCATATTTACCACAGGTTGTTAAACTCATTAACTGTGGACATGTTCCACAAGTTGAACCCTCATTCGGATGGAACCCAATCACTGCAGAGAATTTTGTTGGTCAGCAAGTGATGTAATGCTTAATTTCTCCTTGTCTGTCCTGATGAAGAAACAAACTCATCTACAACTTGGAAAGCCTTAGGGTGAGAATTTTCAGAAGATTATTGATTAAACTGTTTCTTTAATCCGAACTCAAGTTACAATTTCTTACGTGATCTCTGCATTTGGAAAGACATCAGCATGATGTTTTAAGCATGTTCAGCATCTTCCAAGCTCTGTGGTCCCTGCCGACATGTCATGAGAGGGGTATAAGAGTAAGGAGTTTGAGCTAAGCAGGGTCAATGTCAAATCCCTTTATGCTTCCTCAGCCCTTAGTTGGCACTAGATGTCAGTTTGTCAGACAACAGGCCGCCTGTGCTAAGTGGTTCAGTGGTGTCTGGTTCTTGATGTGTTTATAGGCTTGGGGTCTCACACAGTAACCTTGGCACTCAAGGGGTCTTGGGTTGAGGTCCCTTGTTGTGAGAAATGGGATGCTCGATTTAGTAGTGGGTCAAAATCTGTTGCAGTGAGTTTTGAATGTCATTGGCCTTCAGAGACATCCTTCAACCCGGCTTCAGCCAGTGACCTGGTGAACAACGTAGGGCATGAGTGAGGATGCAAAGACTTTTTTTATCTTACAAAACATATTATGTCTTTTTCATCTTGTTGTTGCAGCTGTTGCTGTTTTTATCAAGTGATTATCATGTTTTGCTTGAATTAGGAAAGATCTGGCCTGCAATGATGAACTGATGCACGGTTTTGAACCACCAGGCATGAGTTGTAAACAAGATACAAAGAAAGCCTTAAGGAGTTTACTGAGGAGGGGAAAACGGTAGCCTACAGGAGCTGTAGGCTTTGAATAACATAGTTCAAGCTCACCACTACAGTTCAAAAACATAACAAACCATATTGGGGAAAAAGAAACAAACAGCCCAGAAAATCTGAATTACACTGAACTCAACAGGAAGGGGAAGGGAGGGCTGAGGTCAGTATAGATGGTTATGATATGGCAATTTCAAGAAATTCTTTCTCTGTGATATTGTGGTCGCTGGAATGTGATTACAGCATAGAATACTGCCTTGGGATTTTTCAGATCATATGACAGCATCAAAGCCAAGAGAGATGATTGGGTAATGGATGCCACAGGGGATGACTTTAATTGCTTGAAGCAGTCTGACAGCATACCACAAACACACTACATATGCTCTGGTTTAGGAGTCCTTCTGAAGTTTTGGCTTAATAGCACAGTATAGAAACTGAGGAGTTTAATGTCTCTCACAGACCTACAGTTGAGAGGGAAGGAAGAGAACGACTTGAGGAAGGAGAAGATATATACTGTATGTTCAGCTAATGGCCCTACTGAAGCCAGCCTAAGGTAGATAGCTAGTTTCTCAGTCTGGTGATAGCTAGTTTCTCTATTTTGATGGTTTTAGAGTAGTTTTGCATACTCGAAATCTGGTCGGGCTGGGAAACCAACTGAACCAGTTAAACACCAACCTTAGCTTCCTAAGCCTTGGCATAAGCTGCTGTTTTCAGCAGGGAAACCATGTTTCTCCCCCCAAGGAGCTAAAAATAATCTATTATTTAAAACGCATGCAATTTATTGTAACTTATCTGTGATATATTTTAAGTTATTACACTGTAAATCCAAGCACGATCCATATCCAGTTGTGACGTGTGTTACCTCAAGTTTTATAACAATTTGTTGAACCCAGTGCACTATATTGACAGGAGGGGGAATTGACTGTGTCTGCATTGACTGTGTTAAGGTGACCTCATCGTTATGAATTGATGAGATGGAATGCTAGTAGTCTCAATTCCAGGTGGTCTCCTGATGTTTGTGCCTGGAGTGAAACTGAGACAGCACTAAATCTCCTGTACACAGAGCACCTTCCAATAAGGGATGCCATTGAAAGTCCCCCTTTTTCCAAAGTATTTCATTGGGCTGTCAAAGGTAACAAGTTAATACATAATAATAAATGTTTAACAAGGGTTTTTTTTTTTTTTTTTTTTTTTTTACACAGTTGCATTTATTCATCTGGACATAGTTATAGTTTCATTTTTTTTCTTTGTAAGAGCTGCAGCTGTTGAACACACAAAACAGTCACCTAGCAGAGCTCCTGTTTATCGGTAAATGTGGAACAAAATACTTACTTAATGGCTTTATTTTATTTTATTTGAATTTTTCATGAGAAGCACTTAAAAAATAGGATCAGTCGTGATTTAAATATTTTAGTCCATTGACTTTTATTTCATCACTTTGTATACCTTTCTTTTGCAAAACGTGTGTGTGTATAAGAGGGGAGACAGCATATATTTAACTGCATTTATTTCATTGCAGTGTTGCAGTATAATTTTAATAGCATGAGGGGGAAAATTACCTTTTCATGAGTCAAACATTCTTTTTAAGCAATCAAGCAGTCTGGAAATAACAGCTACTGAGCTCTATAGTTGTTCCTGCTTTATCCAGTGTGGACACTGCTTCAGCATAATATGACAGAGGACAGAGTAATTCTAAATGACTCTGCAATAATGTAAACACTCTGTGGCTCTGTACTGGATATTGAAGAGGACTCCTGCGTGAGGCGGACAGTATGATGAAGTGCAATCTCCAAGCTAGACATCTGTTTGTATATATGTGAGAGAGCTGTGCTGATTTACCCTTCACATGCTGTAGTTATAAGCACACACACAGAGCACTTAGGTTTCTTCCAAGGTTAAACATATATGCATTCACCAAATATGCTGCATCTATGGTTTAAGGTGACATTTATACCTCATTTATACCTTGACGTCATATATTACAGTGATTATGATGGTGTTCACCTTCACTATCTAAATTAGACCCTTTTTAACTGCTGTGTGTAACTCTTCTCAGATCTGTATCAAATACTGAACTGAAGAGCTTGGAAACTGCATTAAATGTTTCCTAAATATTTTCCAGTCAATTTTGTACAAAACTTGGGGAAGCTGGAGAGAACGAAAAAAAGATGAGTGATGTCATCAGGAAGAAGTTTGAAATTACAGATGTGACAAAATAAGAATGAAATCACAGGTCTACTCTACTTAAGTTGCTCAAACCAACCTTGTTTAGAAAGCATTTTTAGAAAATTGCAACTTGCCATAGCAAATGCTACTGTAACATTTATATCATATGTGGGTGTGTTTTTTTTTCTTAATATATTTCTTGCACTTACATCATATTGTCTTCCACCATATTATCAGAGCCAAAATGATTGTCCAGCCACTGAAATAATCATAGAGAAATTAAAGCCTGACTCCCTGTGTTTATAGCTGGAGCTCTGAGATCTCAGAGTTGCAGATCAAAGAAGTTAGCATTCTCTGGCACTCTTCCCCTCTGCTCCCTTGCTTTCATTTCGCCTTGTTCTTCTCCTCTTCTCATTTCTCTGTTTGCTTCCCCTGAGTCACAGTGCTTCTTTTCTCCTCAAATGTTGGAGGATGTGAAAAGGGCTGCTGGGAACACAAGCTGCTCCTCCTCAGATACTGGACCAGTCACTGACATCCTGCGATAAGGATTCATTCACTGCAGAGCTCTCTTTAAGTCATACATAAAGGCATTTTCCAAAATAGTGCACTTGATGTGGACTTAAAGTCCCGTGGTGTTTGTTTGCACATCAGTGAGACCATAGGGTGTCCCGTTTCTCATTTTATGATTTCGGTGGATTCATAAATGTGCCCTTCTGCCAAGTCCATACTGATGTGGACTCATCAGTATGCGTCAGACTGTACACTAGAAGGAGGGACAAAAAAGCAAGTTAAAAGTTGTGAATCTGTTGGTATGTAGAGTTTGTCATCTCAGCTCTTACTTGCTCAGTAAACCCCAGGATCTATGTTTGTTTTAAGTGCTTGCTTTTTATTCAGACCCGTTTTTTATTTCAATGTCTAGATATTCAAGGTTGTCCAGGAGATGAAACTGACAGGAGCTCTATACGACAGATTCGTTTATAGTTTGTGTAGTTATGGCTGCCTCCATGACCTGTATGAAGTGCAGCAGTAAAGCTTAGTAGAGCACATTGCTGCTTCCTGAGGCATCCCTGTTTTGGCACCAGCCATGGTCTCTTATTTTCTCAGTGCTTCTGACTCCAGTCTCAGTTGATTATGTTCAGTGTATGTTTTATCACTGTAGTGATGAATGCCTAACTGGCTATACATGTTTTGATTCTTGTATGGAGCTGCAGGGTTGTATGCCTACTTAGACGAGTTTGATCTTTTCTCTGTTGTCTGTCTGTCGGACAGATTTGCTTTTAAGTCAAAGAAAATCCATCAGTGTATTGGCTGACTGAATTGCTCTGTGAAGAAAGGCTACAAGAAGAGAGCTTGTGCTGTGATATTACCATAGTTTTTTGACATGTACTATGAAATTCATTAAAATAACTTTAGAATACAAAATAAAAGAAAAAATGGATTTCTAATTTTGTATCATCTGTACTATTTTATCAACTTTTTCTTGTTCATTGGTTTTTGGTTAGAATTTGACAATCCCTTTTGAAATGAACATTCTGTCTGCTACATTAAAACATATCTGATTTGAATTAAAACATTTTAAAATGCATTAAGAGAATTAAGCTCATCAAATGTTTTAGTTTTTAATAATTTAAATGGTAGTTTTGGTAGTAATTATGTGAAAAACGTTTAGATATTTACAAGGTTCCACTTTTACCTTTTGCTTTGAACACACTTCGCTCTTGATAGCTAAATGGATTAGTACCATATAAAGGTGAAAATGATTCACTATTATTAATAATGATATTACTTTGAGTAGGTTTCATTGCCCCCAGCAACTATAGTGGGAATGGTTGTAACATTCTGTCATCTACTATTGATTGTAATATGATGAACTAGGCTAGTCTTTTTCATTAAACATTTCATTAATGGTGCATCTTTTTTTTTTTTTTTTTTTAAATACTAAAAGATGGACATTTATATTTGTAGTTGTCTGAGAGTCAATGAAAAATGCAGTAGCAGTTGCTCCCCTACTGTACCATTAATTTTGTGACTAATATTACAGTAACGGTAATTGTGACTTATTAACTGTCTGACACTTACATGCTTGTTCCAGGGTCCATTTATTATTGTGAAAATTTTGTGTTGACCAATGAATGTATTTGCTTTAGACCGATTAATGAGCATGTCCGTAAAACAACAGTGACATTTAAAATTCAGCTTGTTCTTCTCTTTGGAACATTCATGATTATTTTAAAGGGGGCAGGAAGGCTGTCTGTTTGCTAATGTGTGTGTGTTTGTATGAGTCATGGACCCGCTTAATTGCCACGGTTTCTCCACGCAAACCAAAGCTGCTATACCCAGCAACTTGGCTTTTTGCAGAGTAAATTTCTTGGTATACAGATCTGATATTGAATTTAACCGGTGCTAGTCCATTGGTTTTAGTGACCATTATTCTTCTGTGAAAGGCTTACAAAAAAATAAAAATAAAAAATGTAAATCAGTGTGGGCTAATTTGGCTGTGTTTTGAATAGCTAATGAGCAGCTCACTGTAGCTTTGCTGGTGTCATTAAAGAGTGATGATATGTGCTTTGTCTTTCAGTGGTCTCTGGATTGAGAGCTGCTGGAGCTGTGGCACTCTCAACCCTCGTTTACATGTTGTTCTATTTTTTATTTTGTAGAATAGTTGCCGTGGTTTCCTCTCTTCTTCAAAGGAACCCAGGTGCAGGTAGCTCATTATAAGCCCTGTAGCATGTGCATACTCACGGTTGTTTTCAAAAAAGCACTGGTGACCATATTATATAGACATTTTACTAATATCTTGTTTTTCAGCTGAGGTTACCTGAGGTACATCGATATATATATATTTTTTTTCAGCCCTCGCAGGTTCCCCTTTCAACACGGTAATGAGTTTCTGTCAATAAACTTTATCTCATTGAAAGTTAAGGGAATAATATACCACCATCCAGGGTTAGTCAATTTAAAAATAATAATCTTTTTTCTTTCTCATTTATATTTTAATTTTTTGATTATTTCTAATTTTGTACTGTTAAAATGTATATTATATTTTTTTCCCAGCCTCAAATATAAGCACCCATGCTAACTGTATAATGTTTAACAATTTTTCTGATTATTTCCAGTAATGAATAGTTTTTGCCTTCAAAATTCTGTAAACAATTATTTACACCCTCATATAATTCTGAACCTATATGACTTTGTCTATTGTAGAATACATTAGGAGATGTTTTGTAGAATGTTCACACTGTTGTTTTCCAAACAACGGAAATTAATAGTGACTAGCACCTCAAAACTCATAGTTGTGCAATCTTGACATGCTAAATTTTAAAATATTTTTAATGTGAACATTAGTGGATAGCAACTTATGCGCAAACCTAACGTATGACTTCATAAAACATTGGATGGAGCCCTTGTCATTCTGCTAAATATCTCCTTTTGTGTTTCAATAAAGAATTAAATTCATACCTGATTGGAATGACATGAGAATGATGAGGAGGAGTACAATAGATTTTTTTTCTCTCATTTTTTTGTGAGAATATTTAAAAAATGGGCTGCTTTCCCCCTCTAATATCTTTGTGACATTATGCAAACCTGTAGACTTTTTTTTTTTTTTTTCACAGTCTTTTGCTATTGTAAGGCATCTCTTTGCCATCATTTCTTTGCTTTAGTTCTTGCATCTTTAAAAAACAATCGGTGGCTTTTCGTTGAGGTGTTCAAAGAACAGCTGTGGTGTTTTAAGTCTTAACTAACTGATCCCAAATTAAAGAGTCATTTGTTTGCCCAAACCATGCCATATGGACCTCTCAGTCTTGCAGATATTTATTTCTTGATTTTTTTTCTTTTTCTTTTTTTTTTTTAATTTAAACTTTAATTTAAACACTTTATGAAGTGGTTCTTCTTTTTAATTGCTCACACTGCATCAGAGAACAGATCCAGAGTTTATACACGAATCCTCTCATGCGTTTCTTATGGAATATAACCAAGTTTACTGCAGAGCCCTTTCTATGTGCTGTGTATTACAGGCTTCCCTAAGTGAAATGTGTACTAATTTGCTGGAAGGCAACAAGGTTCCACTGAAAAACTGATATTGGATTTTCTCAGTACGATTATACCACCTCCATCCTTGCAGAAAAAAAAAAAAAAAAAAAAAACACACACACACACCAAATTAACGGATTCAGGCAAATTCAGCCAACTAGTTCAGGACCAGCACAATGATTTTCAGCTGTCAGATACAATAACCTTTCTCTTCTGCTTAATATGACATGCGTGCAAAAAAATGAAACAAGCTGTCATCATATGCTTATCCCTGGTTTGAGAAATTATTACATGCCTGGTTCTTTGATTTTAGGGTCAAATGATAAATCGTTTACGCCTATGGTATATTTTATGAATAGGCTGCCACAGTGCTAGATGGTTAGGGGTATTTTAAGGAGGTATCTCACGACTTTGACAGAAGAGTCTTCCTCCTAGGTAGGTAGATGTAGAAAGCTGAAGTGAAGAGGATGTGTGGGTGAGGAAGTGTTTAAAATCACACATGGAAGACTTGATTAGTACCTTTCACTGCATCAGAGGATGTCGGAGGAAGCGACCTTACATGTCTCAGAATGGAATTGGAAACTAGGAAATTTTTTTTATTTTTTTTTTGCTGCCTGCTGAATAAAAAGATTAATCCAGGCGCAGAGTGAAGTAACATAACTGAAAAGTCACAGAGGTTATTTGCCAGAACAGCAAAGCCACTGAATGTTATTTCTTGCTCCAAAGCACTCGTTGTTTGTCAGGATCATTTCACTTATGGAGCCGCAAAGTCTAGAAAGGAATTCTTTGAGATGTTACCTCATTCTCTCTCAGGATTCACCCTAAACGTCCTCTGACGAGTCATGCTTAAACAAAACATTTGGAAACTGCTGACGGACTTCGCTGCAGAAACAAACACCCCTTCACCAGTGAAACGACTGGGTGCCTTGTCTGCGCTGAGGGTGAGATGACGGTTTCTCTTATTGAGATATTCAGCAGAACATGATTGAACTAATATTAAGATGTCAGGCATAAAAGAAGCCCCCAGTGGTGTTCTTAATATGAGGGATGTAATGAGTCTGGCGTAGATCTCTTGCCTCTAACCAACTAAGTTGCACAGATTTAGCTAAACCTTTGCCGACATTGGAGTGTTTCTCATAGTGTTTAGACCAGCAACATGTCACTATTTGTTTTGGTGTGATTTAGAGGCTAAGTGGTTTGGGCAGACAAGAAATAGATCTGTGAGTTGTTTATCACATATCGCTTGCCATTCCTTTCTTGCATCAGAATCTAAGTGGATGCTCTGGGCGAACATTCCATCACTTTCTTTCTTTTTTATGAGGTTGTTCTGCATTCTTAGATCAAACATCTTTGGCAGAAATGCTGGCTGATTGTATCCCTGAGTACTGAGAGACAGTTGGGGTGTGGCGATGGGTGGATGGGAGTTAGCCAGTGCCCATTTAACAGGGATACTGCCCTTTATGTCCATCTTTTGCTTGGCACATTTTTGAGTATACACTACCGTTCAAAAGTTGGGGTCTCTAAGATTTTTGAATGCCTGGTCTCTTACGCTCTATCAGGCTGCACTTATTTGATAAAAAATACAGTAAAAACAGTAAAATTGTGAAATATTACTGCAGTTAAAAAAAAGCTGTTTTACTATAATTAGAATTTTGACATTTGTATTTTCATTAGCTATTACTCCAGTCTTCAGAGTCACATGATCCTTCAGAAATCATTCTAATAAGCTGATTTGGTGCTCAGTAAACATTTCTTATTATTGTCACAGTTATTACTATCTTATTACTATCCACATACTGTGGAAACTGATACTGATACTTTTTTTCAGGAATCTTTGAATATAAAGTTTAAAAGAACAACTATATGCAAGTCTTTAATATTAGATAATTTGATTTTTTTTTAAACAAGGGAAGTTTAGATTGTAAGATCTCATGTGGAATGACTGCCTAAAACATATTGATATTTATAAATTAATAAATCATTATATTTGTATGAAAAATATTTTACCTTGAACCTTTTTTACAGTACAGTATTTTATATTTAATTTATATTTAATTTAATTTAATTTACACCATATGGCATTTTACATCATTAAATTGAAACATTTTGTAGAAAATTATATAATGGTTCAAAACCATATGAAACCAAACACAATACAAACAGTACTTTTAAGAACTTGGCACACGCAGAATAAACCATCTAATTTTCTTTATTTTGGACACTCTTATCTGTTTCATTTTTACACAATATTGTTTCTACAGTTAAAATGGCAAAAAGCGGTCTTCTAATATTCTATGTTTTCCACTAATATTCACTTGGATGCTCACCCCAGAGCATCCTAGTAACACCACTGAACAAGAGGGAGGAGAAATAGTTAAACAAATGAAGTGGTAGGTGGTTCACTGGATGACTGATGATAAATTCTTCAATATCATTCCAAAAGAACAAACCGTCCCCAAGCTCACAGTAGATGAATCACATTATGAGTGTAGAATGTAGAATCAGAGTTTTCTGATTTTAATATGCTGACTGAAAATACTTGAACTTGCCTTTGATTTCATTTGCAATGCACATGGTCTTAATTATATTTGCAATCTCAGGAAAGTTGTTATTATTTGCTTTTTGTATTGTACACTAGTGTCTGGTCTCATTAGTGTAATCGAATAACCTGTTATTTTGGTACCTTTGAGGAATCATCGTCTGCTTTTAAGCACGTGTGCCCTTTCGCTGCCTGTGCCCACCGGATGGGTAATAACTTAAAGCAGATTGATGTTTAACTGTTGGTGTTAAGCTTTATTGCGCCACCTTTGTGGATTTGAAACTGGTTTTATAGAGGAGAACTCTGCTGTTATGGGGCCATTTGTATCACCTTCAGATCTTTCAACGTTATGAACTATTAAAGCAAATCTCTCACTCTTCGCTTGATCTTTTCAGCTCATATTCTTCTTAAGTGGTCAGCACTTAAAGGTCAGACAACAGCCTTACGATGCATTCACAGCCACTGCAAATAGCTTACTTCATTCACAGAAAGGCACATTGTGGATTGAAACAGCTTCCTCTCGTCCCTAGACCTCGCCTCATAAATAGTGTAAAAAAAAAAAAGCCAAAAACTTGGAAGAATAAAAAGGAGATGAGGCGGTGGGGAAGAAGAATAGAATGGAGGCGGAAAGTAGGGCAGAGAGGAGCAGCCCAAAATGATGATTGAGGCAGAAGAGGTGCTTATTAGAGGAGTGCAAGGATTTTAACACTCCACACATCTGCTGCTGCTATTACTGTAGACAGCCCCAGTGAGGCATAAATGAGCACTGTGGCCTCCTCAGTCAAAGCAGCACCTCTCACATGACTACACCACTTTTAGATATGCAGCCAAAACATCGCGAAATTGTGATGTTTTATGGATGGCGTTTTGCAAATGAAACCCGCTTTGGACATCTGAGTCTTTAGAGTTGCATTAGTTGAAGCTGAATGGGACATTCCACACAAAGATGAATATCCTTTCATCATTTACTCACCCTGACGTTGTTTCCCTTTTAGGAAACAAACAGATGTTTTGAAGAATTTTTTTTTTTTTTTGATAGCGTGAAAGTCAGTGTTTGATACAGTAATTGTAAATACAGTTAAGCAGCACCTCTCACACGACTGAATCATATTTAGATATGCAGCCAAAACATTGTGAAGAACATTGTGATGTTTTTTTTTATTGGAATTTTGTGAATGAAACTGGTTTTATGCGTCTGCTGTTTGCAGCCTTTGGAGTTGCATTTGTTGAAGCTGAATGGGACAATCTACACCCCCGCCCCCCTTAATTTTTTTTTTTTTTTAATGTTTTTTTTTTTTTTTTTTTTTGGTCCATGCCATTTCTATGGGTCCAATGTTGGCGCCCTTAGTCAAATCAGCACCTCTCACATGACATATAGATATGCAGCCGTGAGGGAAATTTTTTATATTATTAATGTTTTTTTGCAAATGAAACTGGCTTTAGACATCTGTCAGATGGAGTTTGGAGTTGCATTTGTAGAAGCCAAGAGAAAATCTACCCAAAAATGAAAATCCTGTCATCATTTACTCACCCTCATGTTATATAGAGTTATGCAGCTTAAATATTGTGAGGAACATTGTGATGTTTTTTGATGACATTTTGTGAATTAAACTAGCTTTAGACATCTATTGGTTGGAGTCTTTGGAGTTGCTTGAAGAAAATCCACCCCAAAATGAAAAGTATATCATAATTTTTTCTATTTTTTCTATTTTTTATTTTTTTTTTGGTCCATGCAATGAAAGTCAGTGGGGTCCATTGTTGTTTTGGACCCCACTGACTTTCATTGTATAGACAAAAGCAATTTATGTTCTGCAGAAGAAAATAGGGCAAACAGTTTCGGAACTACATGAAAGTGATGAAAAAATTCCAGAATGTTTATTTTTGGGTTGACTATGCCTTTCATTTCAGATGTATCTGTTAGTGAGCCCTAATTAAATGCATCACAGACTTTGTTGTTGTGGAAACAAAGACAGCACCATTTTGTTCTGTAGGTACAGTATAATGCCAGAGAATGTCCAGAGCTCTGTGTTTTTCTTATGCGAAGGCATTAATGCTATGTAAATTTGGCTGATTCTTCTCTCAAGTAGTTTGGGCTGCTTGTCTTGTGTATATTTTCCCTGGATGGTATTTATACTTTTCATTTTTCCTGGCGACTGATGTCTCTCACATCTAGTATGGCAGAATAGAGTGTATATGGTTATGATATGTGCTGTGTGAATGTCTATACGTCTGGAAGCATTTGCGTTAAGAAGTCTTGGTTAAAAAACAACACTGCCCCGCTGCTTTTGCTTGTACTGTATATGCAACCGGATGTCTTTTAATCAATTCTTCAATGTCAAAAATCTGGTAATTTCACAAGCAGAGTCGCAAACCCTCAATTACTCTGGTAACCAAAGGAAACCTACCACGGGAACAAATCAGAGTGCTTTTTAGTTTATGAGAAAGAAAGGATTTTTTAGAAATTTACTGGTGGCTTCTGAAGCTGAAATGAAACTGTGTGTGTTTATGAATGTGTTTGTGTTCCCAGAAGAGCTACTCAAGCTGCTAATGCTGTTATTCCTACAGTGTCCACACGCTTTCACCCAACAGAATAAGGAAATGCTCATTTACAATTTTGATTTCACTGGCTATA